>NW_022610851.1:0-44609 GCF_000309985.2 Brassica rapa
AAGAAGGATAGAAGTATGGGGGATGGATCCTTGTTGCTGGATGTGTATCTCTCTCAACAAGAACAGCTGGGTGGATAGCTATGGGATTTGGCTTGCTGGATGTGTTCAGGTGAGGATGGAATGGAGGTGAGGAATCGCCACAAGCTTGGTGGTTTGAAGCTTGATAAGATTCGGCTGCTCTCTCTTGTTTCTCACAGAAAAAGACTTAGGGTTTAGGTTTGCAAGGCAAAATTATTTCATAAAAGACTTAGGCAAAAATCGCCAACTTCAAGGAGTTATATAGGGTTTACCCTTAAGAGACTCAAAGGTAAAAGGCCTTAAACAGCTGGCCGAAATGAGGCTGAAACATTAGCCCAAAGTCTTAACCAAATAATTAAAATAAACCAGACATCTGGTGGTCGGTTTGAGAAGGCTTAGACCAAGGCTAATAGCATGCTTGCATGTTGCCTCATTAAAAACCTTACCAAGAAACCCAATGGGACAAAACCTGTGAGGAAAAAGAGTACAACACATGCTACTCCCCTTGTGGTCGGCTAGATCTCAGAACCGGAAAGAGTTGGAGTGGATGAAATAGAAACTGAGTCTGGACCAAGCTCGGATGTGGAGATGAGAAGTCTGGCTTGGTTGAGTCTGAACTGGATCGGGTCGACTGCGTCCTGAACCTCCTTTGGGCCGGCTTGATCTTGAATCTTCAACTGGACCATCTTCTCAATCAGCAGCTGGTCCTGGTCAGTCTGTCCATCTTGATCAAGGATATGCTGGACAGCTTTGGTGAAACCTTCTCGCAAGGCCCTGGTTGCACTCCGGGTAGTCGGACCGCGCCTAACTATGGGAACCTCTACTTGGATGGCCTCATCACCAACGTGCTGATATGTGTCCTGATGGACAGCCACAGACGTCCTGTGTCTGCTGACGGAGACACACGGACACACACGGACACACACAGACAGACACAGATGTCCTGTGTGTACTGGCGGACACCCACAGACGTCTTGTGTGTACTGAACAGACAGCCCACGTGGGCCAAAATCACCCGAACAGGCCACGGGAAGGGTCAGTGTGCTGAGTCCAAGGACCAACATGCTGATATGTGTACTGATGAACAGCCACAGACGTCATGTGTGTGCTGACAGACACACACGGACACACAAGGACAGCCACGGACTTCCGGTGTGTGCTGACGGACACACACGGACATCCTGTGTGTGCTGACGGACACCCAAAACCCACAGACGTCCTGTGTGTGCTGACGGACACACACGGACACACTCGGACAGCCACAGACGTCGTGTGTGTGCTGACGGACAGCCACAGACCGCCACTGACGTCCTGTGTATGCTGGCGGCCACCCACGGACGTCCTGTGTGTACTGAACAGACAGCACACGTGGGCCAAAATCACCCAAACAATCCATGGGAAGGGTCAGCGTACTGAGTCCAAGGACCAACTTGCTGATATGTGTACTGATGGAGAGCCACGGACGTCCTGTGTGTGCTGACGGACACCCACTGACGTCCTGTATGTGCTGACGGATACCCACGGACGTCCTGTGTATACTGAACAGACAGCCCACGTGGGCCAAAATCACCCGAACGGTCCACGGGAAGGGCCAGCGTGCTGAGTCCAAGGACCAGCATGCTGATATGTGTACTGATGGACAGCCACAGACGTCCTGTGTGTGCTGACGGAGAGCCATAGACAGCCATTGACGTCCTGTGTGTGCTGGCGGACACCCACGAACGTCCTGTGTGTACTGAACAGACAGCCCACGTGGGCCAAAATCACCCAAACAATCCACAGGAAGGGCCAGCATGTTGAGTCCAAGGACCAACGTGCTGATGTGTACTGATGGACAGCCACAGACGCCCTATGTGTGCTGATGGACTAACACAGACACACACGGACAGCCACTGACGTCCTGTGTTGGCTAACTGACACACATGGACGTCCTGTGTGTGCTGACGGACACCCACGGACGTCCTGTGTGTACTGAACAGACAGCCCACGTGGGCCAAAATCACCCAAACAGTCCACGGGAAGGGTCAGCGTGCTGAGTCCAAGGACCAACGTGCTGATATGTGTACTGATGGACAGCCACGGACGTCCTGTGTGTGCTGACGAACACACACGGACACACACAGACCGCCACGGACGTCCGGTGTGTGCTGACGGACACACACGAACGTCCTGTGTGTGCTGACGGACACCCACGAACGTCCTGTGTGTGCTGACGGACAACCACGAACGTCCTGCGTGTGCTGACGGACACACACGGACACACACAGACAGCCACAGACGTCCTGTGTGTGCTGACGGACAACCAAGAACAGCCACGGATGTCCTGTGTGTGCTGACGGACACACACAGACACACACGGACACACACGAACAGCCATAGACGTCATGTTTGTGCTGACGGACAGCCACGAACAGCCACGGATGTCCTGTGTGTGCTGGCGGACACCCACGGACGTCCTGTGTGTACTGAACAGACAGCCCACGTGGGCCAAAAATCACCCAAACAGTCCACGGGAAGGGCCAGCGTGCTGAGTCCAAGGACCAACGTGCTGATATGTGTACTGATAGACAGCCACGGACGTCCTGTGGGTGCTGACGGAAACAGATGGACACACACGGACAGCCACGGATGTCCTGTGTGTGCTGGCGGACACCCACAGACGTCCTGTGTGGACTGACCAAACAGCCCACGTGGGCCAAAATCACCCGAACAGTCCACGGGAAGGGTCAGCGTGCTGAGTCCAAGGACCAACGTGCTGATATGTGTACTGATGGACAGCCACAGACGTCCCGTGTCTGCTGACGGAGACACACGGACAGCCACGAACGTCTGGTTTGTGCTGACGGACACACACGGATGTCATGTGTGTGCTGACGGACACCCACGAACGTCCTGTGTGTGCTGTCGGACACACACGGACACACACAGACACACACGGACACACACGGACAGCCACAGACGTCCTGTGTGTGCTGGCGGACAGCCGCAGACAGCCACGGACGTCCTGTGCGTGCTGGCGGACACCCACGGACGTCCTGTGTGTACTGAACAAACAGCCCACGTGGGCCAGAAATCACCCAAACAGTCCACGGGAAGGGCCAGCGTGCTGAGTCCAAGGACCAATGTGCTGATATGTGTACTGATGGACAGCCATGGACGTCCTGTGTGTGCTGATGGACACACACAGACACACACGGACAGCCACGGACGTCCTGTGTGTGCTAACAGACACACGTGGACGTCCTGTGTGTGCTGACGGACACCCACGGATGTCCTGTGTGTACTGAACAGACAGCCCACGTGGGCCAAAATCACCCGAACAGTCCACGGGAAGGGTCAGCGTGCTGAGTCCAAGGACCAACGTGCTGATATGTGTACTGATGGACAGCCATGGACGTCCTGTGTGTGCTGACGAACACACACGGACACACATAGACCGCCACGGACGTCCGGTGTGTGCTGACGGACACACACGAACGTCCTGTGTTTGCTGACGGACACCCACGAACGTCATGTGTGTGCTGACGGACAACCACGAACGTCCTGTGTGTGCTGACGTACACACAAAGACACACACAGACAGCCACAGACGTCCTGTGTGTGCTGACGGACAACTACGAACAGCCACGGACGTCCTGTGTGTGCTGACGGACACACACAGACACACACAGACACACACGAACAGCCATAGACGTCCTGATTGTGCTGACGGACACCCACGTGGGCCAGAAATCACCCTAACAGTCCACGGGAAGGGCCAGCATGCTGAGTCCAAGGACCAACGTGCTGATATGTGTACTGATGGACAGCCACGGACGTCCTGTGTGTGCTGATGGACACACACGGACAGCTACGGACAGCCACAGACGTCTTGTGTGTGCTGACGGACACCCACGGACGTCCTATGTGTGCTGACGGACACACACACACATGGACACACACGGACAGCCACGGAGGTCCTGTGTGTGCTGACGGCCAGCCACAGACATCATGTGTGTGCTGGCGGACACCCACGGATGTCGTGTGTGTAACACCCGATCCCGGCTGCATAGGCCGCGATCGATGCCTCACGTCGCTCGGTCCACTTCCTGGCCAAACCTCTTAATTTTTGCCCTTTATTTATAATATCGCCCATAGGCGAGGGCTAACTTAAACCTTAGCTAAAGACTTCCCTAGTCATTAATAGCTTAGATCCTTTCAATAGATACGCAGCGGATTATTCTCTAGTTAACCATTGGTCTAAATCCAATCTAACACTTGTCTGGTCGAATCACCTTAGCGTTGGGCAGTTTACTCAACTACCAATTAGCTTAAAGGTCAATCCTAAACCCAAACAAAGTCATACGATTATGAGGTTCCATTCCCCTAAATCATTCTATCTAGATCTACATAAGTAAATGCTAGATCATACCTTTGCCACATCTATGGAGCTTATTAGCTCATCGGTCCTCCATTGACTCGAATTGCTCTTGTTGGACAGCTGGACCACGATCACTCAATGATCTTACTTAAGGTCCTTATGTTGACTCCTGCATCAAACATCTCCCCTAGGTACTTAGTCATTCAACCAACCATCCCCACGGACATAAGTAACCTTTGAGAAGTCCTCGAAAGGATAAGGATATGTATTTGGCCTATCTCGGCTCAAGCACAATCCGAAATCCTTTTGCCTTATAGGAAATAGTACCAAGTCCATATTCTGGACTTACAAAGCTCATTAGATCCTAAGTCAATCAACCAACCATCCTCACATGACTTGGAACTGATGAGTCGTCATCTGGCCTGACCGGCCTTGGGACTTAACCCAGACAACAGATATGACTTGTTCATACCAACCGATGCATTCATTAATCAGGTTAGTACTGACACCTTAGACCATCATTCAGAGATCAGATCTTCCATACTCAACCATGATCATAACTTACACGGCTTTCCATGAACAATCACACCTAAGCTCAATACTTATGGTTTACGACACATAGTACTAGCCATATACTTTGTCATGACTCTTAGCCAATCTCAAAGTTATCAACACCAAGGTTGATATCTAGAAGCATCACATCAATACTCTTACTCCAGCAACGTGACTATCTGTACTAGTGCTCTGCCATTGAAACATCGTCATGAAACATGATCTGACCACTAGACTTGATAAACCATCGTCTACTTAGCAGGTATTGACATAACTGGCCTTCCATTGCCATCATGTAGGTCTACTCCCTACATAAGACATATGGCGCCTATCCTACTCACCAAACCAAAGTTGATTGTAAGATATCCCACTTAGCCTTTGCGGCCAGAACCATCCAACCATAGCCAGATTGTCCATAGTCCCGTCTAACCGTCTGGTTAAGATCTAGGTGCGATCGACCAGTTATAAGTGTCACGCCCCCAATCCTGGAAAGGATTGTCGGGACAGCCATGGTTCGAGGAAACGTACCAGCCAGTCTTAGGACATCAAGGCAAGCGTTCCATGGTCAAGAAAGAAGGTTAAGGACATAAGGAAACTTAGACTTAACCTTATAAGAGCAAAGAGACAGCTAAGACGAGTAAGACGGTAGCTGGACGAGATTGAGAAGTAGCTCAACCAGCTTAATGAAGCTAGGTTGAGTTCACTCCAGCTCAGCCACTACTAAGTCAGCTCCACTAGCTGGACTACTAGCTCACTCATCTGAGGCAGCTGGGAGTCAGCTCATCTCAGCTAGACGGACTGTTCGGGTTTTAGGCCGATGGTCCGGGTCCGGGTCAGTGGAGGGCTGTGAGGTCCGGCCATGAGGCCATGGGCTGTTGGGTCCTTGGACAAGGCCGTGGGCTAAGTCCAGGAGGCTTGGGCGTGGGTTGGGCTTATGACCGACCCCAAACCCAATCAGAAAGGGCGAAAGGATGCAAGTGGCCGAACGGGGACAACCCTTGGCCGATGGTGCCCATTCGCTAGCAAGTCGTGCCTGTTCGTGGGGCAAGACTTACCCCCTCGTTTTCTATAAATATGTGGGCTCTCCTGTCGATTACATTATTCATTTACAGAGTAAAATACTCAGAGAAAAACGTAGAGAGAGACAGAGATAGAGAGTCCCGGCCAAGAGATCGGCCGGAAAAGGGCCAGTCGTGGTGGTTTAGTATCTCCGGCAAGGAGAACGGTTTAGGAGAGAGGAGGCCGTGTGGTTATGGATACCCAAGGAATAGAGAAAGGTCTGGAGAAGGACTCCAACCCCGTGGTTCAGTCAGATAGGGTCAGTGGGGTAACCACCCACTCATCGGCTAAGACCATCGGACAGTCCGAACCGGTCTAGCCATGGGCGTTTGGATTGTGTCCCATTCTTCTTATTCTTTTCATCTAGTTCTTCTTCTACTCCTTCTGTACATTGGCGTGGCCCTGTAGATGTCTTGGGATTGGTTATAACCGTGGTTCTGGTTGAGTAATGCGGTCGCGGTCCATAACCGACGAGTTAGGCGCGCGCATGGTCTAAACCGGCCTCAGGTGATCCGATTGGATAGGGGCGGCTCTGTTCTGGTCTGAACGGTTGCAACCCTTCCCTGAACAGTCACAATGGTTCAGGACTTGTGTAGGTTAAGGCGTGGTCCTTTGGCCATAGGCCGGACACACGCACGGACCATACAGTCCATACGGACGGTTAGGTCGAACGGTTGGAGCATCTGAATAGGTGCGAGATGCCAAGGGTCATGAGTTGCCAAAAGGCACGATTGTCCAAAGGGTACTAGTTCCCAAAGGGTGTGAGTTCCAAACGGTTCCATTGGTTCAAGGCTTAGGCCGAATTGAATCAAGTGGACAGTCCGCTTCTGTATAGTCGAACGGACGGACGGTTTGTTTAACCGGAGTGTTGTGTCGCAAGGTCTGATTGGTTGCAAGGCAATCCGGTTTGATCTTGGGCCTTACTCTATGGTAGGATCAAGGCTTTGGGTTGGATCAGATGAGAAGGACCGTGAGCCACTGGGCCGGACTTATAACTGGCCGATCACACCTAGATCTCAACCAGACGGTTAGACGAGACTATAGACGATCCGGCTATGGTTGGATGGTTCGGGCCGCAAAGGCTAAGTGGGATATCTTACAATCAACCTCAGGTTGGTGAGTAGAATAGGCGCCATATGCCTTATGTAAGGCATAGACCCAGATGATGGCAATGGAAGGCCGGTTATATCAGTACATGCTAAGTGGACGATGGTTTATCAAGTCTAGTGGTCGGATCATGTTTCATGACGATGGTTCGATGGCCGAACACTAGTATGGATAGTCACGTTGCTGGTGTAAGAGTATTGATATGATGCTTCTAGATATCAACCTTGGTGTTGATAGCTTCGAGTTCGGCTAAGAGTCATGACGAAGTGTATGGCTAGTACTATGTGTCGTAGACCATAGGTACTAAGCCTACGTATAATTGTTCAAGGAAGGCCGTGTAAGATCTGATCATGGTTGAGTATGGACGACCTGACCTCTGGATGATGGTCTAAGGTGTCAGTACTAACCTGATTAATGAATGCATCGGTTGGTATGAACAAGTCATATCTATTGTCTGGGTTAAGTCCCAAGGCCGGTCAGGCCAGATGATGACTCATCAGTTCCAAGTCATGTGAGGAAGGTTGGTTGATTGACTTAGGATCTCATGAGCTTTGTCAGTCCAGAAGATGAACTTGGTACAATTGCCTATAAGGCAAAAGGATTTCGGATTGTGCATTAGCCGAGAAAGGCCAGATGTATATCCTTTTCCTTTCGAAGACTTCTCAATGTTAACTTATGTCTGTGGGGATGGTTGGCTGAATGACTAAGTACCTAGGGGAGCTGTTTGATGCAGGAGTAAAGATAAGGACCTTAAGTAACATCATTGAGTGATCGTGGTCCAGCTGTCAAGTAAGAGCAATTCGAGTCAATGGAGGACCGATGAGCTAATAAGCTCCAAAGATGTGGCAAAGGTATGATCTAGCATTTACTTACGTAGATCTAGATATAATGGTTTAGGGGAATGGAACCTCATAATTCATATGGCTTGGTTTGGGTTTAGGATTGACCTTTAAGCTAATTGGTAGTTGAGTAAACTGACCAAGGCTAAGGTGATTCAACCAGACAAGTGTTAGATTGGTTTTAGACCAATGGTTAACTAGAAAATATTCCGCTGCATATCTGTTGAAAGGATCTAGGCTATTAATCAGTAGGGAAGTCTTTAGCTAAGATCTATGTTAGCCCTCGCCTTTAGGCGATATTATAAATAAAGGGCAAAAATTAAGTGGTTCGGCCAGGAAGTGGACCGAGCGACGTGAGGCATCGAACGCTGCCTAGGCGGCCGGGATCGGGTCTTACAAGTTGGTATCAGAGCATGCTTGATCCTGTTTAGGAAAACGCTCTAAGACGTTGAGTTCCAAACCGAAATTATTTTCAAAAACTATGATGACTACGGAACCTTAGTTGGGGTGAGCCAAGAAAGAGTTGAGGTAAGCTAGGGTATCATTGTAAATGTGGGAGTTCTAAGATGAACCGGCCTAGCCAAGATACGTTCTCCAAGGGCAAGATCCTAAAAACAGAAAGGTTGGTCGATCTAGTTATTTAGAAGTAATAGGCGGGTTGGAAGGGATGGAAGCAATGCAAAACGTGTTTATGGATTACCTGGACAAGGGAAGTAACATGGACCAGAGAGTGGCTTAGGTTGAAATAAACATGCAGCACTCTACTGAAGTTAAGTGTTATCCCTTGATGGCCGTTCATAATAAGTAAAGCATATGCAATGTTAAAATCTGACTCGAAGGTGACACTACATGACCAGTACACGAGTGGACTTCTGATCAGATGGATAAGCTAGGACTCGTTATAGGTCAAGGTAGGTTTCCTTAGATCTGGTTGGATGGAATGAATCAATTCCAATCTTAATCCGTCCAAAGAAAGAATTGAGGAAACTCAGGGTGTGCGTTCCAATCATTGGAAGAACATGATGTTAAGTATCTTAGTATGATGGGGATTGAGGTATATTATAATTGCTGTTGTGAATGGTGTCAGCATTCGCAATAGTAAGACGGTTTGGAGAATGGTATGGGACGTTTTCCAAATGTGTGATTAAACCAAAATCCTACTCATCTAGGTACCCACTGGAAGTGGAACCGGTGGCTTTGTTGGAGTCTAACTTGGCTGAAGAAGCTAAGCTTAAGGCTAAGCCACAGTCTGGCCCATCGGGCAAGACTAATGATAAAAAGAGAAAATGGGACCAGGTGGACGGAGGTAAGACCTCTGGTTGCCAACCTGCGTGTTCCAAATTTGGACGGAACAATACCGGTGAGTGCTGGAAGGCCAAGGGGGCTTGTGTTGGTTGTGGCAGCATGGACCATGGGGGTTCAAAACTGTCCTCGACCGAACCCGTCTGGTAGAAGCGGCCAAATGACTTGTTTCCATTGTGGCCAGCAAGGACATTTCCAATCGGAGTGTCCTAAGCTGCAAGGAAGTCAGGGGAAGGGCCGTGGAGACACAGGCAAGGCGTCCCAAGGCAAACCAACCACAACACCAAGGGTGTATGAACTGTCACAAGACGACGGAGCTTCCGGATCTTTTGATTCGATCTCTGACAATCTCTAAATTTATCTTTTTACATTCAAGTATTAATGCTTGGTCTGGAACCTAGAATGGTCTAGGGGATTCTGATGGGGGTCTCTGATAGGAACCCTCATGATTGGTGGTGTAAAAACCCACGTACTTTCCGACGCAGGGCTACACATAGGTTTTGTTAGTCCGGGACTGGTCGGTAAGGGTCTGTTCTGTCTGTACGCTGGTGATAATTTTGGGATAGTGAGGGCAGCCGGTGGGCAAGCCAGGAACTCACTAGGTCTCATGTCGAATATCCCAGTGCAAATCCAGGGAAAGGTCTTCCCTGTGAATCTGGTATGTGTCCACCTAAAGAATCACGAGATGATCCTAGGTATGGACTGGTTGGGAAAGTATCGGGCCACTCTCGATTGCCATAGAGGTCGTGTGCAATTGGAGACTGGGCTTCATCCGATCCAGTACCAATGAGGACTTGACTGGTACATCGAAGTGGTCGTTTGGTGGTTTTGAATCAAGCTTGTTCTATTCTCTGATCAAGACTAGAATAAGTTCGGTTGGAATATTTTGTCTTGGGACAAGGTTTAATCATCACCGGATTCGAGGACGAATCCATTACAAGTGGGGGAGACTTGTCACGCCCCCAATCCTGGAAAGGATTGTCAGGACAGCCATGGTTCGAGGAAACGTACCAGCCAGTCTTAGGACATCAAGGCAAGTGTTCCATGGTCAAGAAAGAAGGTTAAGGACATAAGGAAACTTAGACTTAACCTTATAAGAGCAAAGAGACAGCTAAGACGAGTAAGACGATAGCTGGACGAGATAGAGAAGTAGCTTGACCAGCTTAACGAAGCTAGGTTGAGTTCATTCCAGCTCAGCCACTACTAAGTCAGCTCCACTAGCTGGACTACTAGCTCACTCAGCTGAGGCAGCTGGGAGTCAGCTCATCTAAGCTAGACGGACTGTTCGGATTTTAGGCCGATGGTCCGGGTCTGGGTCAGTGGCGGGCTGTGAGGTCCGGCCATGAGGCCATGGGCTGTTGGGTCCTTGGACAAGGCCGTGGGCTAAGTCCAGGAGGCTTGGGGCGTGGGTTGGGCTTATGACCGACCCCAAACCCAATCAGAAAGGGCAAAAGGATGCAAGTTGCCGAACGGGGACAACCCTTGGCCGATGGTGCCCATTCGCTAGCAAGTCGTGCCTGTTCGTGGGGCAAGACTTACCCCCTCGTTTTCTATAAATATGGGGGCTCTCCTGTCGATTTCATTATCCATTTCCAGAGTAAAATAGTCAGAGAAAAACGTAGAGAGAGAGAGAGAGAGAGAGTCCCGGCCAAGAGATCGGCCGGAAAAGGGCCAGTCGTGGTGGTTTAGTATCTCCGGCAAGGAGAACGGTTTAGGAGAGAGGAGGCCGTGTGGTTATGGATACCCAAGGCATAGAGAAAGGTCTGGAGAAGTAATCCAACCCCGTGGTTCAGTCAGATAGGGTCAGTGGGGTAACCACCCACTCATCGGCTAAGACCATCGGACAGTCCGAACCGGTCTAGCCATGGGCGTTTGGATTGTGTCCCATTCTTCTTATTCTTTTCATCTAGTTCTTCTTCTACTCCTTCTGTACATTGGCGTGGACTTATTGATGTCTTGGGATTGGTTATAACCGTGGTTCTGGTTGAGTAATGCGGTCGCGGTCCATGACTGACGAGTTAGGCGCGAGCATGGTCTAAACCGGCCTCAGGTGATCCGATTGGATAGGGGCGGTTCTGTTCTGTTCTGAACGGTTGCAACCCGTCCCTGAACAGTCACAATGGTTCATGACTTGTGTAGGTTAAGGCGTGGTCCTTTGGCCATAGGCCGGACACACGCACAGACCAGACAGTCCATACGGACGGTTAGGTCGAACGGTTGGAGCATCTGAATAGGTGCGAGATGCCAAGGTTCATGTGTTGCCAAAAAGCACGAGTGTCCAAAGGGTACTAGTTCCCAAAGGGTGTGAGTTCCAAACGGTGCCATTGGTTCAAGGCTTAGGCCGAATTGAACCAAGTGGACTGTCCGCGGCTGTATAGTCGAACGGGCGGACGGTTAGTTTAACCAGAGTGTTGTGTCGCAAGGTCTGATTGGTTGCAAGGCAATCCGGTTTGATCTTGGGCCTTACTCTATGGTAGGATCAAGGCTTTGGGTTGGATCAGATGAGAAGGACCGTGAGCCATTGGGCCAGACTTATAACTGGCCGATCACACCTAGATCTCAACCAGACGGTTAGACGAGACTATAGACGATCCGGCTATGGTTGGATGGTTTATGCCGCAAAGGCTAAGTGGGATATCTTACAATCAACCTCGGGTTGGTGAGTAGAATAGGTGACATATGCCTTATGTAGGGCATAGACCCAGATGATGGCAATGGAAGGCCGGTTATATCAGTACATGCTAAGTGGACGATGGTTTATCAAGTCTAGTGGTCGGATCATGTTTCATGACGATGGTTCGATGGCCGAACACTAGATCATGTAAGAGTATTGTTATGATGCTTCTAGATATCAACTATGGTGTTGATAGCTTCGAGTTTGGCTAAGAGTCATGATGAAGTGTATGGCTAGTACTATGTGTCGTAGACCATAGGTACTAAGCCTAGGTATAATTATTCAAGGAAGGCCGTGTAAGATCTGATCATGGTTGAGTATGGACGACCTGACCTCTGGATGATGGTCTAAGGTGTCAGTACTAACCATATTAATGAATGCATCGGTTGGTATGAACAAGTCATATATATTGTCTGGGTTAAGTCCCAAGGCCGGTCAGGCCAGATGATGACTCATCAGTTCCAAGTCATGTGAGGAAGGTTGGTTGATTGACTTAGGATCTCATGAGCTTTGTCAGTCCAGAAGATGGACTTGGTACAATTGCCTATAAGGCAAAAGGATTTCGGATTGTGCATGAGCCGAGAAAGGCCAGATGTATATCCTTTTCCTTTCGAAGACTTCTCAAAGTTTACTTATGTCTGTGGGGATGGTTGGTTGAATGACTAAGTACCTAGGGGAGCTGTTTAATGCAGGAGTCAAGATAAGGACCTTAAGTAACATCATTGAGTGATCGTGGTCCAGCTGTCAAGTAAGAGCAATTCGAGTCAATGGAGGACCGATGAGCTAATAAGCTCCAAAGATGTGGCAAAGGTATGATCTAGCATTTACTTACGTAAATCTAGATATAATGGTTTAGGGGAATGGAACCTCATAATTCGTATGGCTTGGTTTGGGTTTAGGATTGACCTTTAAGCTAATTGGTAGTTGAGTAAACTGACCAAGGCTAAGGTGATTCAACCAGACAAGTGTTAGATTGGTTTTAGACCAATGGTTAACTAGAAAATATTCCGCTGTGTATCTGTTGAAAGGATCTAGGCTATTAATCAGTAGGGAAGTCTTTAGCTAAGATCAATGTTAGCCCTCGCCTTTTGGCGATATTATAAATAAAGGGCAAAAATTAAGAGGTTCGGCCAGGAAGTGGACCGAGCGACGTGAGGCATCGAACGCAGCCTAGGCGGCCGGGATCGGGTCTTACAATAAGTTCGGCCCAAAGGCTCACGGACCTTCTTACCTGATCCGACCCAAAGCCTGGATCCATACCACAGATTAAGGCCTAAGACCAAACCGGATTGCCTTGCAACCAATCAGACCTTGCGACATAACACTCCGGTTAAACTGACCGTCCGTCCGTTCGACTATGCAGCCGCGGACTGTCCACTTGGTTCAGCCTAAGCCTTGAACCAATTGCACCGTTTGGAACTCACACCCTTTGGGAACTAGTACCCTTTGGACACACGTGCCTCTTGGCAACTCATGACCCTTGGCAACTCGCACCCATTCAGATGTTCCAACCTTTCAACCTAACCGTCCGTATGGATTGTCTTGTCCGTGCGTGTGTCCGGCCTATGGCCAAAGGACCACAACTTAACCTACACAAGTCATGAACCATTGTGACTGTTCAGGGAAGGGTTGCAACCGTTCAGAACAGAACAGAACCGCCCCTATCCAATCGGATCACCTGAAGCCGGTTTAGACCATGCGCGCGCCTAACTTGACGGTTATGGACCGCGACCGCATTACTCAACCAGAACCACGGTTATAACCAATCCCAACACATCAACAAGGCCACGCCAATGTACAGAAGGAGTAGAAGAAGAATTAGATGAAAAGAATAAGAAGAATGGGACACAATCCAAACGCCAATGGCTAGACCGGTTCGGACTGCCCGATTGTCTTAGCCGATGAGTCGGTGGTTACCCCACTGACCCTATCTGACTGAACCACGGCTTTTGAGTCCTTCTCCATACCTTTCTCTATGCTTTGGGTATTTAGAACCACACGGCCTCCGCTCTCCTAAACCGTTCTCCTTCCCGGAGATACAAAACCACCACGACCGGCCCTTTTCTGGCCGATCTCTTGGCCGGGACTCTCTCTCTCTCTCTACATTTTTCTCTGAGTATTTTACTCTGGAATTGGATAATGAAACCAACAGGAGTGGCCCCATATTTATAGAAAACGAGGGGGTAAGTCTTGCCCCACGAACAGGCACGACTTCCTAGCGAACGGGCACCATCGGCCAAGGGTTGTGCCCTCTCGGCCACTTGCATCCCATCGCCCTTTCTGATTGGGTTTGGGGTCGGTCATAAGCCCAACCCACGCCCCAAGCCTCCTGGACTTAGCCCACAGCCTTGTCCAAAGACCCAACAGCCCATGGCCTCATGGCCGTACATCACAGCCCGCCACTGACCCAGACCCGGACCATCGGCCTAAAACCCAAACAGTCCGTCTAGCTGAGGTGAGCTGACTCTCAGCTTCCTCAGCTGAGTGAGCTAGTAGTCCAGCTAGTGGAGCTGACTTAGTAGGGACTGAGCTGGAGTGAACTAAACCTAGCTTCGTTTAGCTGGTCGAGCTACTCGTCTACTTCGTCCAGTTACCGTCTTACTCGTCCGAGCTGTCTCTTAGCTTATATAAGGTTAAATCTAAGTTTCCTTATGTTCTTAACCTTCTTTCTCGACCGTGGAACGCTTGCCTTGATGTCCTAAGACTGGATGGTACGTTTCCTCGAACCATGGCCGTCCCGACAATCCTTTCCAGGATTGGGGGCGTGACAGTGTGTGTACTTAACAGACAGCCCACGTGGGCCAAAATCACCCAAATAGTCCACGGGAAGGGCCAGCGTGCTGAGTCCAAGGACCAACGTGCTGATATGTGTGCTGATGGACAGCCACGGACGTCCTGTGTGTGCTGACAGACACAGACGGACACACACGGACTCACACGGACAGACACAGACGTCCTGTGTATACTGGCGGACACCCACGGACGTCCTGTGTGTACTGAACAGACAGCTCACGTGGGCCAAAATAACCCGAACAGGCCACGGGAAGGGTCAGCGTGCTGAGTCCAAGGACCAACGTGCTGATATGTGTACTGATGGACAGCCACAGACGTCATGTGTGTGCTGACGGACACACACGGACACACAAGGACAGCCACGGACTTCCGGTGTGTGCTGACGGACACACACGGACGTCCTGTGTGTGCTGACGGACACCCAAAACCCACAGACGTCCTGTGTGTGCTGACGGACACACACAGACAGCCGCAGACGTCGTGTGTGTGCTGACGGACAGCCACAGACCGCCACTGACGTCCTGTGTATGCTGGCGGACACCCACGGGCGTCATGTGTGTACTGAACAGACAGCACACGTCGGCCAAAATCACCCAAACAATCCACGGGAAGGGTCAGCGTACTGAGTCCAAGGACCAACTTGCTGATATGTGTATTGATGGACAGCCACGGACGTCCTGTGTGTGCTGACGGACACACACGGACACACACGGACACACACGGACAGCCACGGACGTCCTGTGTGTGCTGACAGACACCCATGGACGTCTTGTGTGTGCTGACGGACACCCAAGGGCGTCCTGTGTGTACTGAACAGACAGCCCACGTGGGCCAAAATCACCCGAACAGTCCACGGGAAGGGCCAGCGTGCTGAGTCCAAGGACCAGCATGCTGATATGTGTACTGATGGACAGCCACTGACGTCCTGTGTGTGCTGACGGACACACACGGACACACACGGACAGCCACAGACGTCATGTGTGTGCTGATGGACAGCCACAGACAGCCATTGACGTCCTGTGTGTGCTGGCGGACACCCACGGACGTCCTGTGTGTACTGAACTGACAGCCCACGTGGGCCAAAATCACCCAAACAATCCACGGGAAGGGCCAGCGTGCTGAGTCCCAGGACCAACGTGCTGATATGTGTACTGATGGAAAGCCATGGACGTCCTGTGTGTGCTGATGGACACACACAGACACACACGGACAGCCACGGACGTCCTGTGTGTGCTAACAGACACACACGGGCGTCATGTGTGTGCTGACGGACACCCACGGACGTCCTGTGTGTACTGAACAGACAGCCCATGTGGGCCAAAATCACCCGAACAGTCCACGGGAAGGGTCAGCGTGCTGAGTCCAAGGACCAACGTGCTGATATGTGTACTGATGGACAGCCACAGACGTCCTGTGTGTGCTGACGAACACACAGGGACACACACAGACCGCCACGGACGTCCGGTGTGTGCTGACGGACACACACGAACGTCCTGTGTGTGCTGACGGACACCCACGAACATCCTGTGTGTGCTGTCGGACAACCACGAACGTCCTGTGTGTGCTGACGGACACACATGGACACACACAGACAGCCACAGACGTCCTATGTGTGCTGACGGACAACCATGAACAGCCACGGACGTCTTGTGTGTGCTGACGGAAACACACAGACACACACGGACACACACGAACAGCAATAGACGTCCTGTTTGTGCTGACGGACAGCCACGAACAGCCACAGATGTCCTGTGTGTACTGGCGGACACCCACGGATGTCCTGTGTGTACTGAACAGACAGCCCACGTGGGCCAAAATAACCCAAACAGTCCATGGGAAGGGCCAACGTGCTGAGTCCAAGGACCAACGTGCTGATATGTGTACTGATGGACAGCCACGGACGTCCTGTGGGTGCTGACGGACACAGATGGACACACACGGACAGCCACAGACGTCCTGTGTGTGCTGGCGGACACCCACGGATGTCCTGTGTGTACTGACCAGACAGCCCACGTGGGCCAAAATCACGCGAACAGTCCACGGGAAGGGTCAGCGTGCTGAGTCCAAGGACCAACGTGCTGATATGTGTACTGATGGACAGCCACGAACATCATGTGTGTGCTGACGGACACACACGGACAGCCACAGACGTCTGGTGTGTGCTGACGGACACACACGGACGTCCTGTGTGTGCTGACGGACACCCACGAACGTCCTGTGTGTGCTGAAGGACACACACGGACACATACGGACCCACACGGACAGCGACATACGTCATGTGTGTGCTGACGGACAGCCGCAGACAGCCACGAACATCCAGTGTGTGCTGGCGGACACCCACGGACATCCTGTGTGTACTGAACAGACAGCCCACGTGGGCCAAAAATCACCCAAACAGTCCACGGGAAGGGCCAGCGTGCTGAGTCCAAGGACCAACGTGCTGATATGTGTACTGATGGACAGCCACGGACATCCTGTGTGTGCTGACGGACACAGACGGACACACACGGACAGCCACGGACGTCCTGTGTGTGCTGGCGGACACCCACTGACGTCCTGTGTGTACTGAACAGACATCCACGTGGGCCAAAATCTCCCAAACAGTCCACAGGAAGGGTCAGCGTGCTGAGTCCAAGGACCAACGTGCTGATATGTGTACTGATGGACAGCCACGGACGTCCTGTGTGTGCTGACGGACACACACAGACAGCCACGGACGTCCTGTGTGTGCTGACAGAGACAAACGGACGTCCTGTGTGTCCCGCACAGACAGCCCATGTGGGCCAAAATCACCCAAACAGTCCACAGGAAGGGTCAGCGTGCTGAGTCCAAGGACCAACGTGCTGATATGTGTACTGATGGACAGCCACAAACGTCCTGTGTGTGCTGACAGACACACACAGACACACAAAGACAGCCACGGACAGCTACGGACGTCCTGTGTGTACTGAACAGACAGCCCACGTGGGCCAAAATCACCCAAACAGTCCACGGGAAGGGACAGCGTGCTGTGTCCAAGGACCAACGTGCTGATATGTGTACTGATGGACAGCCAGGGACGTCCTGTGTGTGCTGACGGACACAGACGGACACACACAGACACACTCGGACACACACGGACAGCCATTGACGTCCTGTGTATGCTGGCGGACAACCACGAACGTCCTGTGGGTACTGAACATACAGCCCACATGGGCCAAAATCACCCGAACAGTCCATGAGAAAGGGTCAGCGTGCTGAGTCCAAGGACCAACGTGCTGATATGTGTACTGATGGACAGCCACAGACGTCCTGAATGTGCTGACGAACACACACGGACACACACAGACAGCCACGAACGTCCTGTGTGTGCAGACGAACACACACGGACGTCCTGTGTGTGCTGACGGACACCCACAGACGTCCTTTGTGTAATGAACAGACAGCCCACGTGGGCCAAAATCACCCGAACAGTCCATGGGAAGGGCCAGCATGCTGAGTCCAAGGACTAGCATGCTGATATGTGTACTGATGGGCAGCCACGGACGTCCTGTGTGTGCTGACGGACACACATGGACAGCCACGGACATCCTGTGTGTGCTGACGGACAGCCACAGACAGCCACAGACGTCCTGTGTGTGCTGGCGGACACCCACGGATGTCCTGTGTGTACTGAACAGACAGCCCACGTGGGTCAAAATCACCCAAACAGTCCACGGGAAGGGCCAGCGTGCTGAGTCCAAGGACCAACGTGCTGATATGTGTACTGATGGACAGCCACGAACGTCCTGTGTGTGCTGACGGACACACGTGGACACACACAGACAGCCACAGACGTCTTGTGTGTGCTGACGGACACACACAGACGTCATGTGTGTGCTGAGGGACATCCACGGAAGTCCTGTGTGTGCTGACGGACACACACGGACACACACGGACACACACGGACAGCCACGGACGTCTTGTGTGTGCTGGTGGACAGCCACAGACAGCCGCGAACGTCCTGTGTGTGCTGGCGGACACCCACGGACGTCCTGTGCATACTGAACAGACAGCCAATGTGGGCCAAAATCACCCAAACAGTCCACGGGAAGGGTCACCGTGGTGAGTCCAAGGACCAACGTGCTGATATGTGTACTGATGGACAGCCACGAATGTCATGTGTGTGCTGACGGACATAGATGGACACACACAGACAGCCACGGACGTCCTGTGTGTGCTGGCCGACACCCACGGACGTCCTGTGTGTACTGAACAGACAGCCCACATGGGCCAAAATCACCCGAACAGTCCACGGGAAGGGTCAGCGTGCTGAGTCCAATGACCAACGTGCTGATATGTGTACTGATTGTTGTAGTACCCACGACTGAGGTTCCCATCATCCGCAAAGGTCCTACCATAAGCTCCGGCTCAAGGGTTATAAGAGCTGGATTTGCCAAAGCTGTCCAGGAGTTGCTTGCACAGGAACAAACCTGATTCAAGCAACTATTGATCCAGTAGTTGGCCGACTTAAAGCTTGAAGACACCAGCGAACCATTAGAGGTTCCAGACTCCTTCCATTCAAGCCAGTTCTCCTCCATCAACCAGAATGAAGCCGGCCTGACCATTTCCACCTTCATCCTCAATCCATCCAACCAACTTGCTTCCGGTTTAGAGATATAGCCATCCATCAGAAGGAGTAGTATGTGTTGTACTCTTTTTCCTTATCGGGTTTTGTCCCACTGGGTTTTCCCGAAAGGTTTTAATGAGGCAACATGCAAGCATACTATGAGTTCTGATCCGGACATCTCAAGCCGCGACCGGTCTATTGTTTTTCTTTAATTTATTTTGGTTAAGACTTCGGCCATACCGTCTCAAATGGCTCAATGATGAGACTGAGCTCAAGATTACCGAACAAGTTGTTGTGTCCTTCAGTATTGGCAAGTACCATGACCAGGTCAATTGTGATGTGGTACCCATGCAAGTCGGCCATATACTTCTAGGAAGGCCATGGCAGTTTGACAAGGAAACTCTTCACCATGGACGCACCAACATCTATAGCTTCACCCACAACAACAAGAAGCACAGCCTAGCACCTCTCAGCCCCCAAGAAGTTCATGACATGCAGAAGGCAATGACACAGTCCGGCCAGGTAAGTAATACTAACCTTTACATGACTTCCGGACAAGTGCTTAAGTCATTACAACGTGAGACACAGGTGCTACTAATGATCTTTAAGGAAGGTTGTTTTGCAGGTTTTGAGGCTCCTGAAGTACCAGATGTAGTACAAGACCTCATGGGACGTTACAAGGATGTCTTTCCTGATGAGATTCCAGCCGGATTACCCCCTGTCTGTGGCATAGAACATCAGATCGACCTTGTACCCGGCGCGCCCCTACCAAACCGAGCCGCTTACCGTGTCAATCCTGAGGAGGCTAAGGAGTTGGAGCGGCAGGTCCAAGACCTCATGAACAAAGGCTACATCCGCGAGAGCCTTAGCCCCTGTGCAGTCCCGGTTCTATTAGTGCCTAAGAAGGATGGAATGTGGCGTATGTGTGTGGACTGTCGAGCCATCAACAACATAACCATCAAATATCGGTACCATATACCTAGATTAGATGATATGTTGGATGAACTGGGTGGGTCTGTTGTGTTTTCTAAGATTGATCTCAGGAGTGGATACCATCAAGTTCGCATGAAGGAAGGAGATGAATGGAAAACCGCCTTCAAGACCAAACAAGGTCTGTACGAGTGGCTGGTGATGCCATTTGGCCTTACCAACGCCCCTAGCACATTCATGAGGCTCACGAACGAGGTCCTCCGACCTTACATTGGTAAATTCGTGGTTGTATACTTTGATGACATCCTGATTTACAGCAGGTCCTTAACTGAACACATTGGACATCTAGAACAGGTTTTGAAACCCTTGAGGCAAGAAGGCCTTTATGCTAACCTTAAGAAATGTGTTTTCTGCACTGATCAGTTGGTATTTTTAGGCTTTGTTGTGAGTTCACAGGGACTGAAGGTTGATGAGGAGAAGATCAAGGCGATACAAGACTGGCCGACCCCGACCACGATCGGACATGTCCGCAGCTTCCATGAACTGGCCAGTTTCTATCGACAATTTGTGAAGGATTTCAGTACCATTGCCGCCCCAATGACCTCCGTGATCAAGAAGAATGTATCCTTCACTTGGGGTCCTGCCCAAGAGGAGTCTTTCAACAGGCTTAAATATAGTTTGACAGATGCACCGGTCCTAACTCTTCCTGATTTTGATAAACCTTTTGAGATTGAGTGTGATGCTTCAGGGACAGGAATAGGAGCCGTACTGACCCAAGGAGGCCGGCCAGTGGCTTTCTTTAGTGAGAAATTGAGTGGAGCCGCCCTCAATTACCCCACCTATGATAAAGAGATATATGCTCTAGTAAGGTCACTTGAAACTTGGCAACATTATCTTCTGTCTAAAGAGTTTATTATTCATACAGATTACGAGACTCTTAAGCATTTGAGGGGCCAGACCACACTCAAGAAGAGGCATGCTAGGTGGCTGGAGTTCGTGGAGACTTTTCCCTATGTGATCAAGTACAAGAAGGGGAAGGACAACGTAGTGGCAGACGTTCTATCCCGGCGCCACACACTCATTACCACCATGGAGGCTAAGATCATGGGTTTTGAACAACTTAAAATGTCTTATGAAACTGACCCTGATTTTTCTGAGCTTTACAGTAACACGGCTAAGGGAGCCATGGGTCCATTCTATCAGCAGGACGGGTTCCTCTTCAAGGAGAAACGCCTGTGCATTCCTCATGGTTGCATGCGAGACTTACTGACCCAAAAAGCTCATGGGGGCAGGTTGATGGGGCATTTCGGTCGAGACAAAACCCTGAGCGTCCAGTCCGACCACTTCTATTGGCCCCGGATGAGGCGCTACGTCGAGAGTCATTGCGCCAAGTGCACTGTCTGTCTCAAAACCAAATCCAGGTCGCATCCTTATGGTTTACACATGCCTTTACCTATTCCTATTGTACCATGGGTCGACCTGTCTATGGACTTTGTGCTGGGTTTGCCCAAGATAGAACACAAGGATTCTATTTTTGTTGTAGTGGACAGGTTCTCCAAGATGGCACATTTCATTCCGTGTTCCAAGACCAATGATGCAAGCCAAACCGCCGATCTCTTCTTCAAGGAAGTGCTGCGCTTACATGGAGTGCCTTGTACCAATGTGTCCGACCGAGACACAAAATTCCTCAACCACTTCTGGAGGACATTGTGGAAAAGCTTGGAACCAAGCTCCTCTTCTCGACCACTTGCCATCCACAAACTGATGGTCAGACCGAGGTAGTAAACCGTACACTCTCTCAGTTGTTGAGGGCTACGGTGGGTAAGAATCTTAGAAATTGGTTGAGTTGTTTGCCTTTCATTGAGTTTGCTTAAAACCATGCAAGGCACTCTATTACTAATCTCTCCCCTTTTGAGATCGTGTATGGCTTTAGACCAGAGACGCCCATGGACCTATCCGCACTGCCCCCAGCCATGCAAGTTAGCTAGAGTGGTGACAAAAAGGCTGAGTTTGTGAAGAACATGCACCGGCAAGTCAAGGAGACTTTGGAGAAGAAGGCTGAATGGAACCGGATTAAGCTCAACAAGGGGCACATAAGTTATCTTCCAACCAGGCGACTGGGTGTGGCTCCACATGAGGCCAGAGCGGTTTCTGGAAGAGAGAAAGAGCAAATTATCCCCACGAGGGGATGGACCATTCCGAGTGCTCGACCGGATCAATGACAATGCCTACCGGCTAGAGCTGCCAGGTGAGTTCCAAGTTTACCGAACGTTCAATGTGTCTGATTTGTCTCCTTGTATTGCAGATGAGGGAGATGTTCTGAGGACAGAACCTGTTCAAGAGGGACGGGATGTTGTAGTACCCACGACTGAGGTTCCCATCATCCGCAAAGGTCCTACCACAAGGTCTGGCTCAAGGGTTATAAGAGCTGGATTTGCCAAAGCTGTCCAGGAGTTGCTTGCACAGGAACAAACCGGATTCAAGCAACTATTGATCCAGGAGTTGGCCGACTTAAAGCTTGAAGACACCAGCGAACCATTAGTGGTTCCAGACTCCTTCCATTCAAGCCAGTTCTCCTCCATCGACCAGAATGAAGCCGGCCTGACCATTTCCACGTTCATCCTCAATCCATCCAACCAACTTGCTTCCGGTTCAGAGATATAGCCGTCCATCAGAAGGAGTAGTATGTGTTGTACTCTTTTTCCTTATCGGGTTTTGTCCCACTGGGTTTTCCCGAAAGGTTTTAATGAGGCAACATGCAAGCATACTATGAGTTCTGATCCGGACATCTCAAGCCGCGACCGGTCTATTTTTTTTATTTAATTTATTTCGTTTAAGACTTTGGCCATTTGTCTAGGCCTTTTTATCTTTTAGAGTCCATTGAGGAACAACTATTTAAACCCTTGTAGTCTTTTATGAAAATCGCTTTGCTTTAGCAAAGAAACCCTAAGTCTTTCAGTTGTGTGAAACTATTGAGAGCAGCCATCTAACATATCAAAGAGCCGATCCACTGTTCTTTGTGGAGTCCTCCGATCCAATCCATCCCTTGTCCGATCTTGAGAGAGACATACGTCCATCAAGAGCCGGATCCATATCTATCCTTCAAACCATCCTTTGATCTTGTTGAGAGAGACACACGTCCAGCAACAGATCCCATCCGCCATTCTTCTCTTTTTATCTATCTTTTTGTTCTTAAATTTCATTCATCCATCCTTTAAAACCCATAAGAATCATATCTTACTTATTTATCATTCATCCATTGGCCTCTCTGTTTCTGTTCTTACTTCTATTGAAAACTCATTATAAGCAGAAAAAGAAACACCTAGGCAATCACAAAAATTTTCGAGAAAATCATACCCCGTTGATAATACGAGACCCTTCCGCGACAACCTTCGGCCTTCCTATTTCATTCGTTGGTGGAGGAGCATCGAAGCCCGAGGGTAAACCAGCAAAGAAATCGTCAAAGTCCGGAATAGGAACCTCGCTAGAACCGCTTTCGTCGCCATAAGCAAGGTCCAGATCCCATCCCGGAAGCATAGAATCGTACATCAAAAACTCTATGTCACCAAGATCGATATCCTTCCCCTTTGAAGAGTTCCACCCCGTTGCAGAAGCGGGGGCAGCATCGGGACTCTGATCATCGGGCTCGGAGTCGTTCCCCGCTTCCACAGGATCGGGACACACAAACTCTAGCGCCTTCCGAACTCGTTTCGGCGTGAAAGAAGTCCAGAAAAAGGACCATTCCTAAGAAGGTCCCTCACTTCAATGATATCCTTGGGGAACGGGGCCAGGGAGTTGATGAAGGGACGATCATTTGGCAACCTCCGGAGCAGTGGGATACAACTCTCTTCGACAGACGCAGCGTCTATACGAACAAAGAAGAAAAATTTCTTCCACGAGTTGAAGTTGGAGATGAACCTCTTAACCACCGACATGAAGCTCCGAGGGACCAGCCTATATTTATCCTTATCCTTGACGAGCTGTAGCCTCAAAAGCGCGTCAAAGTGATCAACGGAAAGGGAGAGACCATGCTCGTAACTCAGGATCAGAATTCCAACAAGGTGCTGAATGGCAAGGGGATTCAGCTGGCTGATTGCCACCTCGAAACGCGCCAACACTCCGACGATGATTTCGGGAAGCGGGAACCACAAGCGACAACGCTTTACGAACGCTTCGTAGCAAGTGAAATAACCCCCCAGGGGGTTATCAGCGCTTTCCCCTCGAAGAGGAACCCGGAACTCCACCGTGCTTGGAATGCGGTAGAACGACAGCAAGATCTCGAGGAACTCGTCAGTACTCCTGCTTGGTGCTCCTTCCTCAACTGCACGATGGGTCTGGAGCGGGAACGGGTTCTCTTTGGGAGGAGTGATCGAACCATAATGCGCAACCCACCAAGACTCATTCTCGGCGGGATCTACCGAGTGAGGCACGAACTCTATCTTTGGAACGAGGAGCTCTTCATGAGCACTTGCGGACGATGACCCTTTCCTCGCAATCTTTTTCTTACTCGATATTTTACACTCCTCTTTGGAAAATGGAAGGAAGGGATAGAGAGAAAGAAGGAAAGTTTTCTTAAGGAAAATCTTTGAGAAAACAAGAAAGTGAAAGAAAGTGTGAAGAAGTTACCTCCAACACGCCTAACTTGCCAAACATGCCTAACCGCACGCTAGGACCCTACGATGCATGGTCCTAACGGGCTGGGGGGCTAACGGTTGGGGTCAAAAACGGTCACGTTGGAATTAACACCCGAAAACCTTCGGAAATCGCATTTCCGAGAAGATAGTAAAATAAAAATATGATTTTCGTAAAAAATAACCAATACAAAGTTTTTACGAAGAAGTATCCTTGAAAGCTCGAAATAGTCAACTCAAGCTCAAACATTGCGAAACTACTGCGCATGCACGTTATCCGGTCGCTACGTAGCAACCAAGTCCAAGACAAAGCTCGGTCGCTACGTAACGACCGAACGTCCGTTCTGCTTGGTCGCTACGTAGCGACCGAGCTCGAGCCAAAGCTCGGTCGCTACATAGCGACCGAGCATCCGTCCCGCTCGGTCGCTACGTAGCGACCGAGCGCCCGTCCCACTTGGTCGCAACGTAGCGACCGAGCTCGGCCAAGCTCGGCCGCTACGTAGCGACCGAGCATCTGTTCCGCTCGGTCGCTACGTAGTGATTGAGCTCGAGCCAAAGCTTGGTCGCTACGTAGAGACCGAGCTCGGCCAAGCTCGGTCGCTACATAGCGACCGAGCGTCCGTTCCGCTCGGTCGCTACGTAGCGACCAAACTCGAGCCACGGCTCGGTCGCTACGTAGCGACCGAGCGCCCGTCCCACTTGGTCGCTACATAGCAACCGAGCTCGGCCAAGCTCGGCCGCTACGTAGCGACCGAGCATCCGTTCCGCTCGGTTGCTACGTAGTGATTGAGCTCGAGCCAAAGCTCGGTCGCTACAGAGAGACCGAGCTCGGCCAAGCTCGGTCGCTACATAGCGACCGAGCGTCCGTTCCGCTCGGTAGCTATGTAGCGACTGAGCTCGAGCCAAAGCTTGGTCGCTACATAGCGACCAAGCGTCCATCCCGCTCGGTCTCTACATAGTGACCGAGCGTTCGTCTCGCTTGGTCGCTACGTAGTGACCGAGCGTCTTGTCTCGCTCGGTCGCTACGTAGCGACCAAGAGTCCGTCTCACTCGGTCGCTACATAGCGACCGAGTGTTTGTCCCTCTCAGTCTCTACGTAGCGACCGGGCTCGAGCCAAAGTTCGGTCGCTGCATAGCGACGAAGCTCTTCCGAAACGTCGGGAGGACACCAGTCCATGCATTCTCGTCAAACCTTCGAATGCTATCTCCCGAAGACCGTAGCGAGTTCACTCTATGATTTCCGCTATTCTAAATCATTGATCAAACTTTGCGGATTAATACTACAGAAAGTTTGTTCCTTATCGAAAGAAATCGTAATAAACGCTTCGAGTCGGAAGACGGCCCAAAGGGACCTAAAACACGACTCGAGGCCCATCCTACAATTTCTTAACCAAAAAGCCCGTAAACCACATCACGGTTTACGCTTGGTCCACAAGGAAGGCTAAATGTCAAGTTTCCGCGGATAAATACAGAAGTTTTGAAGATAATTGTGAAGATCGGGAAAAATGGAATATCTCCATTTTTATGCTATGACGGCTTAAGGGCAGAAGAGTAAAAGCGTAAACCGACCTTGGAGCTAGTATATAAGGAGTCCTTGGAAGAGGATTTTCAGAGCAAACTTAGCACTTAAAGCAATTTTAGGCAATTTTTCGTTTTTGTTATTTCGAGCTGCGACTCAATTAGGTTTAGCCGTCTTAGGGTTGCTAGAACTAGGAATCTCGCCGACAGCTTTCGAGCCCAGGCATATACCTTGTTGTAAACGCTCATACGCAAATTCGGAATAAGATCTTCTTTGCTCTCTTGTCGATTTCTTATTTTTATCGTTGTTATTCTCGTGTTCTGATTGCTTGACGTGTGGCATTAGCAGATATCCGGGTCCTCTGGGAAATTAGGGTTTTCCTAGTTTCCTTATTTAAACGGAAATCGGCAGTGCAAATTTCGGTTCCCACAGCATGCTGAGTCCAAGGACCAGCGTTCTGATATGTGTACTGATGGACAGCCACGGACGTCCTGTGTGTGCTGACGGACACACATGGACAGCCAAGGACATCATGTGTGTGCTGACGGACAGCCACATACAGCCACAGACGTTCTGTGTGTGCTGGCGGACACCCACGGGAAGGGCCAGCGTGCTGAGTCCAAGGACCAACGTGCTGATATGTGTACTGATGGACAGCCACGGACGTCCTGTGTGTGCTGGCGGACACACACGGACAGCCACAGACGTCTTGTGTGTGCTGACGGACACACACGGACGTCCTGTGTGTGCTGAGGGACATCCACGGACGTCCTGTGTGTGCTGACGGACACACATGGACACACACGGACACACACGGACACACACGGACACACATGGACACACACGGACAGCAACGGACGTCCTGTGTGTGCTGGCGGACACCCACGGACGTCCTGTGCGTACTGAACAGACAGCCCACGTGGGCCAAAATCACCCAAACAGTCCACGGGAAGGGCCAGCGTGCTGAGTCCAAGGACCAACGTGCTGATATGTGTACTGATGGACAGCCACAGACGTCATATGTGTGCTGATGGACACAGACGGACACACACGGACAGCCACGGACGTCCTCTGTGTGCTGGCGGACACCCACGGACGTCCTGTGTGTACTGAACAGACAGCCCACGTGGGCCAAAATCACCCGAACAGTCCACGGGAAGAGTCAGCATGGGGAGTCCAAGGACCAACGTGCTGATATGTGTACTGATGGACAGCCACGGACGTTCTGTATGTGCTAACGGACACACACGGACACACACGGACAGCCACGAACGTCTTGTGTGTGCTGACGGACACACACGGACGTCCTGTGTGTGCAGACGGACACCCACGGATGTCCTGTGTGTAATGAACAGACAGCCCACCTGGGCCAAAATCACCCGAAAAGTCCACGGGAAGGGCCAGCGTGCTAAGTCCAAGGACCAACGTGCTGATATGTGTACTGATGGACAGCCGCGGACGTTCTGTGTGTGCTGACGGACACACACGGACATCCTGTGTATGCTGACGGACAGCCACAGACGTCCTGTGTGTGCTGACGGACACAAACGGACACACACGGACAGCCACGGACGTCCTGTGTGTACTGAACAGACAGCCCACATGGGCCAAAAATCACCCAAACAGTCCACGGAAAGGGCTAGCGTGCTGAGTCCAAGGACCAACGTGCTGATATGTGTACTGATGGACAGCCACAGACGTCCTGTGTGTGCTGACGGACACACACGGACACACACGGACAGCCACTGACGTCATGTGTGTGCTGGCGGACACCCATGGACGTCCTGTGTGTACTGAACAGACAGCCCACGTGGGCCAAAATCACCCAAACAGTCCACGGGAAGGGTCAGCGTGCTGAGTCCAAGGACCAACGTGCTGATATGTTTACTGATGGACAGTCACGGACGTCGTGTGTGTGCTGACAGACACACACGGACAACCACAGACGTCCTGTGTGTGCTAACGGACACACACGGACAGCCACGGACGTCCTGTGTATGCTGACGGACAGCCACAGACGTCCTGTGTGTGCTGGCGGACACACACGGACACACACGGACAGCCACGGACGTCCTGTGTGTACTGAACAGACAGCCCACGTGGGCCAAAAATCACCCAAACAGTCCACGGAAAGGGCTAGCGTGCTGAGTCCAAGGACCAACGTGCTGATATGTGTACTGATGGACAGCCACGGACGTCCTGTGTGTGCTGACGGACACACACGGACACACACGGACAGCCACGAACGTCCTGTGTGTGCTGGCGGACACCCATGGACGTCCTGTGCGTACTGAACAGACAGCCCACGTGGGCCAAAATCACCCAAACAGTCCACGGGAAGGGCCAGCGTGCTGAGTCCAAGGACCAACGTGCTGATATGTGTACTGATGGACAGCCACAGACGTCATATGTGTGCTGACGGACACAGACGGACACACACGGACAGCCATGGACGTCCTCTGTGTGCTGGCGGACACCCACAGACGTCCTGTGTGTACTGAACAGACAGCCCACGTGGGCCAAAATCACCCGAACAGTCCACGGGAAGGGTCAGCGTGCTGAGTCCAAGGACCAACGTGCTGATATGTGTACTGATGGACAGCCACGGACGTCCTGTATGTGCTAACGGACAGCCACGAACGTCTTGTGTGTGCTGACGGACACACACGGACGTCCTGTGTGTGCAGATGGACACCCACGGATGTCCTGTGTGTAATGAACAGACAGCCCACGTGGGCCAAAATCACCCGAACAGTCCACGGGAAAGGCCAGCGTGCTGAGTCCAAGGACCAGCGTGCTGATATGTGTACTGATGGACAGCCACGGACGTCCTGTGTGTGCTGACGGACACACATGGACACACACGAACAGCCACGGACATCATGTGTGTGCTGACGGAGAGCCACAAACAGCCACGGACGTAATGTGTGTGCTGGTGGACACCCACGGACGTCCTGTGTGTACTGAACAGACAGCCCACCTGGGCCAAAATCACCCAAACTGTTGTAGGCACAGAAACCGTACCTGAACCAATGCTCAGCCAGATAAGCAACAGGACCAACGTGCTGATATGTGTACTGATGGACAGCCACGGACGTCCTGTGTGTGCAGACGGACACAGACGGACACACACAGACAGCAACGGACGTTCTGTGTGTGCTGACGGACACACACAGACGTCATGTGTGTGCTGACGGACACCCACGGACGTCCTGTGTGTGCTGACGGACACCCACGGATATCCTGTATGTACTGAACAGACAGCCCACGTGGGCCAAAATCACCCAAACAGTCCACGGGAAGGGTCAGCCTGCTGAGTCCAAGGACCAACGTGCTGATATGTGTACTGATGGACAGCCACAGACGTCCTGTGTTTGCTGACGGACACACACGGACACACACGGACAGCCACAGACGTCCTGTGTGTGCTGACGGACACCCACGGACGTCCTGTGTGTTCTGATGGAGACCCACGGACGTCCTATGTGTACTGAACAGACAGCCCACGTGGGCCAAAATCACCCGAACAGTCCACAGGAAGGGCCCGCATGCTGAGTTCAAGTACCAACTTGCTGATATGTGTACTGATGGACAGCCACAGACATCTTGTGTGTGCTGACGGACTCAGACGGACAGCCACGGACGCCCTGTGTGTGCTAGTGGACACACTCGGATGTCCAGTGTGTGCTGACGGACACCCACAGACGTCTTGTGTGTGCTGACGGACACACACGGACAGCCACGGACGTCCTGTGTGTGCTGACGGACAGCCACTACCATCCACGGACGTCCTACGTGTGCTGGCAGACACCCACTGATGCGGTCATCAAATCAGTACCTGAACCAGAAGCCAACTAGTTGCACCAAACAGCTAATCCAAAGACTCACCAGGATATGTGTTCAATCAAAACGGCGTATCTCACCAACCAGGAAGACATTGTCCATGAAACTAAATTTCCTGCACTCTACGCTCAACAAGGAGTCAATCCCAATTGGAATCATCATCAAAGATACTCGGACAAGGAAGATATGAATTTTACAAACCGGAGGTTCTCCATCCCGTCCATCTGCGAGTATCCGAGTTTAGAAGTTGTTTCAAGCCCAACAAAGAAGCGTTCCGACCCAAACCAAAGCTTGGACTTCAAGAAGGGTCTCTTAGCTTTCCAACAAGCCAAGAATGGGAAGAAAAGTCCACGGAAATATGGAGTTAAGATCAATTTCTCAAAACCGGACAAACCAGTTCTGCACTTGCCTTATTTGGAAGCTGGCCGGTTCAATCAATTGCAAACCAGACATTGGCGACCAGGAGAGACATCTAACCATTCAGGAGACCAATCCAAACGTCCAGGAGAGTCAGTGTTGTAGTACCCACGACTGAGGTTCCCATTATCCGCAAAGGTCCTACCACAAGGTCCGGTTCAAGAGTTATAAGAGCTGGATTTGCCAAAGCTGTCCAGGAGTTGCTTGCACAGGAACAAACCGGGTTCAAGCAACTATTGATCCAGGAGTTGTCTGACTTGAAGCTGGAAGACACCGGTGAACCACTAGAGGTTCCAGACCCTGTCCATTCGAGCCAGTTCTCCTCCATCGGCCAGAATGAAGCCGGCCTGACCATTTCCACCTTCATACTCAATCCATCCAACCAACTTGCTTCCGGTTCAGAGATATAGCCGACCATCAGAAGGAGTAGTATGTGTTGTACTCTTTTTCCTTATCGAGGTTTTGTCCCACTGGGTTTTCCCGAAAGGTTTTAATGAGGCAACAAGCAAGCATACTATGAGTTCTGATCCGGACATCTCAAACCGCGACCGGTCTATTGTTTTCTTTATTTTATTTCGGTTAAGACTTTGGCCATTTGTCTAGGCCCTTTTTATCTTTAAAGTCCAGTAAGGAACATCTATTTAAACCCTTGTAGTTGCCAACTTTTCGGCTAAGTCTTTTTATGAAATCGTTTTTGCTTTAGCAAAGAAACCCTAAGTCTTTCAGTTGTGTGAAACATTGAGAGCAGCCGTGTGACATATCAAAGAGCCGATCCATTGTTCTTTGTGGCGTCCATCGATCCATTCCATTCCTTGTCTGAATCTTGAGAGAGACACACGTCCAACAAGAGCCGGATCCATATCTATCTTCCTATCCGACCTAGGCATCTTGCTGAGAGAGACATACGTCCAGCAGCAGATTCCATCCGCCAATCTACTCTTTTCTCTATCTTTTGTTTTAGATTTCATTCATCCAATTCCATAAAAACCAAAAGAATCATATCTTGTTCTGTTCTTGTTCCTATTGAAAACTCACTAAAGGTTCCTATCTGTTTCAGGATCGAACACAAGCAAGAGACGAGCCGGCCGGTACCATCCATCCGAGGCAAGGTTGAACCGCGGAACGGCCATCCGTCCATCCGTTCGACCCTCCGACCCGTGCCTACAACATTTTGGTATCAGAGCTGAAGTTTCCTGCGAAACTCAGTTCTTTCTGAACCCTAGCCGTCACAATTCAAAAAAAAAAATTTACTTTCCTTTTTTAAAAAAAATTTCGGATTGTTCTCCAAGTTTTCGATTTTTGCATTTAAAAAAAAAAAAATTAAAAGAAGTTTTACTTTCTTTCCAAGTTTTCGAAAATCAAAAAAAATTATTCATCTTTCCTTTTTCAACTTGATTCGATTTTATTCATAAATTTTAGCATTTACTTTTAGCCTTGGTCGATACTCAAGTATCCAACCCCAAGCTACTATTTAATCCCTCTTGCCTCTAATTTTTCTTTGAGTATCTTTTCAGAGAAACTATGGGAGATGTAGGTCAAGATCAAGCGGCCATAAACGCTCAGCTCCTAGCCGACATTGAAGAGTTGAGGGCGAGCCTTAGGGCTATAACCGCCGAGCTTACTCAGCTACGGCAGGGAGGCAGACCCAATGGACCTCGACCACCAGGAAGGAATCAGCCTGACCCGCATGACACTGACTCGGACGCGGACAGTACCGATGATACGCGCAGTCAGGACGAAGAGAGGCCAAACCGGGGAGGGAGGAGGAACGCGCGAGGACCCCGGGCCCAAGTAAGAGGAGGCCGCGACCGTAGAGGAGGTCGAGACCGAGAGGAGGAAGAGCCTTGGTTGGGAGGTAAGGCGCTTAAGCTTCATCCCCCAACGTTTGCTGGCAAGGTTGATCCGGACGCCTACGTCGTGTGGGAGAAGCGCATGGAGTACATCTTCGACTATTACCAATATAGTGAGGCCAAGAAGGTTGCCCTAGCAGCAGCCCAGCTGACGGACAATGCTCTTTCGTGGTGGGATCGAGACGTTGCCAAGTCCGGGCCAGTGTGGAGAGCGCGTAATTGGACCGAGATGCGGACCAAGCTTCGCGCGAGGTACATTCCATCTTACTACCAGCGTGACGTGCTAAAACGTTTTCGTAAACTTACGCAGGGAACTAAGACTGTGGAGGAGTACTTTGAGGAGTTCGAGGCACTTAGGAATAAGCTTGAGACCGACGAGCCCGAAGAGACAATGATGTCCCAATTTCTGGAAGGGCTGCAAGACCGCATTGCCCGCAAGGTGGAGAGGCAACAGTATGAAGACTTCAACGACCTGTTGCACTTTGCTACGCAAGCCGAGCAGCACATCAAGCGCAAGACGGCCAGCACCAACCGCAGCAAACCTGCGTGGACTCAACCGGGCTCAAAGCAAGGCGACAAGAGCAAGACGATTGAGATTGAGAGCCGATTCAAGATAAACCAGGCTGAATCGTCTAATGCATCCAAACCGGAGCAGGGTAAGACTCAAGCCCAAACATTGCGTACCCGTGATATCATTTGTTATAAGTGTCAGGGCAAGGGCCACTACGCTCGGTATTGTCCAAACAAACGAGTGATGGTCCTAAAGGGGGATGGCGAGTATGAATCCCAAGATGAGGCAGAGGCCGCGGCAGTGATCTCTGATGAAGAAGTAACCGACTACCCGGAGAACGGCGAGCTGCTAGTGACCCAGAGAGCTCTTAGCACCCTCTTTGATCCAGAGACCATCCAGCGGGAGAACATCTTTCACACAAGATGTAGTGTTGATCACAAGGTATGTAGTTTGATCATAGATGGCGGATCTTGTACTAACGTGGCTAGCAAGTATCTTGTTGATAAGCTAGGGCTGGTCAAAACTGCCCATCCTCGGCCATACCGTCTCAAATGGCTCAATGATGAGACTGAGCTCAAGATTGCCGAACAAGTTGTTGTGTCCTTCAGTATTGGCAAGTACCAAGACCAGGTCAAGTGTGATGTTGTGCCCATGCAAGCCGGCCATATACTTTTAGGAAGGCCGTGGCAGTTTGACAAGGAGACTCTTCACCATGGACGCACCAACATCTGTAGCTTCGTCCACAACAACAGGAAGCACAGCCTAGCACCTCTCAGCCCTCAAGAAGTTCATGATATGCAAAAGGCCATGACGCAGTCCGGCCAGGTAAGTAACACTAACCTTTACATGACTTCCGGACAAGTGCTTAAATCATTACAACGTGAGACACAGGTGCTACTAATGATCTTTAAGGAAGGTTGCTTTGCAGGTCTAGAAGCTCCTGAAGTACCGGACGTAGTACAAGACCTCATGGGACGTTACAAGGATGTCTTTCCTGATGAGATTCCAGCCGGTTTACCCCCTGTCCGTGGCATAGAACATCAGATCGACCTTGTACCCGGCGCGCCACTACCAAACCGAGCTGCTTACCGTGTCAACCCTGAGGAAGCCAAGGAGCTGGAGCGGCAGGTCCAAGATCTCATGGACAAAGGCTACATCCGCGAGAGCCTTAGTCCCTGTACGGTCCCGGTCTTACTAGTGCCTAAGAAGGATGGGACGTGGCGCATGTGTGTGGACTGCCGAGCCATCAACAACATAACCATCAAATATCGGTACCCTATACCCAGATTAGATGATATGTTGGATGAACTGAGTGGGTCTGTTGTGTTTTCTAAGATTGATCTCAGGAGTGGATACCATCAAGTCCGCATGAAGGAAGGAGATGAGTGGAAAACTGCCTTCAAGACCAAGCAAGGTCTATACGAGTGGCTGGTGATGCCGTTTGGCCTTACCAACGCCCCTAGTACCTTCATGAGACTCATGAATGAGGTCCTCCGACCTTACATTGGTAAATTCGTGGTTGTATACTTTGATGATATCTTGATTTACAGCAGGTCTTTAACTGAACACATGGGACACCTAGAACAGGTTTTGAAAGCCTTAAGGCAAGAAGGCCTTTATGCTAACCTTAAGAAATGTGTATTCTGCACTGATCAGTTGGTATTTTTAGGCTTTGTTGTGAGTTCACAGGGACTGAAGGTTGATGAAGAGAAGATCAAGGCGATACAAGACTGGCCGACTCCGACCACGATCGGACATATCCGCAGCTTCCATGGGCTGGCCAGTTTCTATCGACGATTTGTGAAGGACTTCAGTACCATTGCCGCCCCAATGACCTCCGTGATCAAGAAGAATGTAACCTTTGCTTGGGGCCCTGCCCAAGAGGAGTCTTTCAACAGGCTTAAATATAGCTTGACACATGCACCGGTTCTAACTCTTCCTAACTTTGATAAACCTTTTGAGATTGAGTGTGATGCTTCAGGGACAGGAATAGGAGCCGTGCTGACCCAAGGAGGCCGGCCAGTGGCCTTTTTCAGTGAGAAATTGAGTGGAGCCGCCCTCAATTACCCCACCTATGATAAAGAGCTATATGCTCTAGTAAGGTCGCTTGAAACTTGGCAACATTATCTTTTGTCTAAAGAGTTTATTATTCATACAGATCATGAGACTCTTAAGCATTTGAGGGGCCAGACCACACTCAAGAAGAGGCATGCTAGGTGGCTGGAGTTCGTGGAAACTTTCCCTTATGTGATCAAGTACAAGAAGGGAAAGGACAACATAGTGGCCGACGCCCTATCCCGGCGCCACACACTCATTACCACCATGGAGGCTAATATCATGGGTTTTGAGCAACTCAAAATGTCTTATGAAACTGACCCTGACTTTTCTGAGCTTTACAGTAACACGGCTAAGGGGGCCATGGGTCCATTCTATCAGCAGGACGGGTTCCTCTTCAAGGAGAAACGCCTGTGTATTCCTCATGGTTCCATGCGAGATTTACTGACCAGAGAAGCTCATGGGGGTGGGTTGATGGGGCATTTCGGTCGGGACAAAACTCTGAGCGTCCTGTCCGACCACTTCTATTGGCCCCGGATGAGGCGCTACGTCGAGAGTCTTTGCGCCAAGTGCACTGTCTGTCTCAAAACCAAATCCAGGTCGCATCCTTATGGATTACACATGCCTTTACCTATTCCTATTGCACCGTGGGTCGACCTGTCTATGGACTTTGTGCTGGGCTTGCCCAAGATAGAACACAAGGATTCTATTTTTGTTGTAGTGGACAGGTTCTCCAAGATGGCACACTTCATTCCGTGTTCCAAGACCAATGATGCAAGCCAAACCGCTGATCTCTTCTTCAAGGAAGTGGTGCGCTTACATGGAGTGCCTCGTACCATCGTGTCCGACCGAGACACAAAATTTCTCAGCCACTTCTGGAGGACATTGTGGAAAAAGCTTGGAACCAAGCTCCTTTTCTCGACCACTTGCCATCCACAGACTGATGGACAGACCGAGGTAGTAAACCGTACACTCTCTCAGTTGTTGAGGGCTACGGTGGGTAAGAATCTTAAAAACTGGTTGAGTTGCTTGCCTTTCATTGAGTTTGCTTATAACCATGCAAGGCACTCTATTACTAATCTCTCCCCTTTTGAGATCGTGTATGGCTTTAGACCAGAGACGCCCATGGACCTAGCCGCATTGCCACCAGCCATGCAAGTCAGCCAGAGTGGTGACAAAAAGGCTGAGTTTGTGAAGAACATGCACCGGCAAGTCAAGGAGACTTTGGAGAAGAAGGCTGAAAGGAACCGGATTAAGCTCAACAAGGGGCGCACAGAAGTTATCTTCCAACCAGGCGACTGGGTGTGGCTCCACATGAGGCCAGAACGGTTTCCGGAAGAGAGGAAGAGCAAATTATCCCCACGAGGGGACGGACCATTCCGAGTGCTCGATCGGATCAATGACAATGCCTACCGGCTAGAACTGCCAGGTGAGTTCCAAGTTTCCCGAACGTTCAATGTGTCTGACTTGTCTCCTTATATTGCAGATGACGGAGATGTTCTGAGGACAGAACCTGTTCAAGAGGGAGGGGATGTAGTAGTACCCACGACTGAGGTTCCCATTATCCGCAAAGGTCCTACCACAAGGTCCGGTTCAAGAGTTATAAGAGCTGGATTTGCCAAAGCTGTCCAGGAGTTGCTTGCACAGGAACAAACCGGGTTCAAGCAACTATTGATCCAGGAGTTGTCTGACTTGAAGCTGGAAGACACCGGTGAACCACTAGAGGTTCCAGACCCTGTCCATTCGAGCCAGTTCTCCTCCATCGGCCAGAATGAAGCCGGCCTGACCATTTCCACCTTCATACTCAATCCATCCAACCAACTTGCTTCCGGTTCAGAGATATAGCCGACCATCAGAAGGAGTAGTATGTGTTGTACTCTTTTTCCTTATCGAGGTTTTGTCCCACTGGGTTTTCCCGAAAGGTTTTAATGAGGCAACAAGCAAGCATACTATGAGTTCTGATCCGGACATCTCAAACCGCGACCGGTCTATTGTTTTCTTTATTTTATTTCGGTTAAGACTTTGGCCATTTGTCTAGGCCCTTTTTATCTTTAAAGTCCAGTAAGGAACATCTATTTAAACCCTTGTAGTTGCCAACTTTTCGGCTAAGTCTTTTTATGAAATCGTTTTTGCTTTAGCAAAGAAACCCTAAGTCTTTCAGTTGTGTGAAACATTGAGAGCAGCCGTGTGACATATCAAAGAGCCGATCCATTGTTCTTTGTGGCGTCCATCGATCCATTCCATTCCTTGTCTGAATCTTGAGAGAGACACACGTCCAACAAGAGCCGGATCCATATCTATCTTCCTATCCGACCTAGGCATCTTGCTGAGAGAGACATACGTCCAGCAGCAGATTCCATCCGCCAATCACTCTTTTCTCTATCTTTTGTTTTAGATTTCATTCATCCAATTCCATAAAAACCAAAAGAATCATATCTTGTTCTGTTCTTGTTCCTATTGAAAACTCACTAAAGGTTCCTATCTGTTTCAGGATCGAACACAAGCAAGAGACGAGCCGGCCGGTACCATCCATTCGAGGCAAGGTTGAACCGCGGAACGGCCATCCCTCCATCCGTTCGACCCTCCGACCCGTGCCTACAACAGTCAGAGACGTTCTTACAATGCACCAGCATCCATCAGATTATTCAGAATGAAACAAGACCATACTTGCCATTTTTGGAGTCAAAAGCCATCAATTCTCAACAGCTCTTTTACCATCATGATTGGCACGACTTCTATACATATTTCTTCAGTAAAGAAGTTCCCAAGAAGCTCACTTACAGCCTCAAACCGTCCAGATACAAAACCAGAATCAAATCCCTTGAAGAAAGCCATTGGAACCAAAACATTCTCCTAATGGCTAGTTTATCGGTTTCCTTGTTTAGTTTTTGTTTCCTTTCTTTTTTTGTGACCGTTTGGTCTCTGTATGAGGTCATGCTCTATATAAGCAGACCCATTTGTATACTTTAGATTCACCTTTCAATCCTTAAGAAATAATATTCAGTTTGTTTATTTTTATCAAAGAGAGTCTTTGAATAGAAATCTGTCTTTAGGATACTTGAGTGATTCTTGTGTTCTATTGATTCGTCTAGCATAGGTTGTTTGAGTTATTCAACAGCCAGTGTTATTCCAGATTGAGAGAGTCAATCAAACCCACGGATTGAGAGAGTCAATCATCTTCTATCCAACATCATCTATCCATCTTCCATCTTCAAACAACTATTCATCAATCTTTCCATCCCTTTATCTTTTCAGTTTCTGTTCTTATTTTAATTATTCATAAACTCATTGTTCTTCATTGTTTCCAGGTTAGATTGGATTAAAAGGAACAGCAAGTCGTCCATCTTCACCATCTTTCCATCCGGTCTTCATCCTTACCGATAAGATCAACCCATCGCCCATCCATCTCATCGACCCAGCTTCCCAGCCTGCAACATTTGGTATCAGAGCTTAAAGCTCCTATATCAGGTGATATCAATCCATATCTATCTTTGTTCTTTTCATTCCTTGCTAGTTTTCATTTATAAAAAAAAAAAAAACCATAAAAATTGTTATTTGCTTCAAGTTTGAATTTCTGCATTTTGTGTTCTTGAGAAAAGAAAATTAAAAAGAGAAAGAGTTTTGTTAGTTTGATCCACGAAATTCCTTTAACATATTAGTCTAGTTTTTTGCATTCATTTCCCCCAGCTCCCCTTTCCATATTTAATTTTGCATACCATAAAATCTCACATTTTGAATTTTTCTCATTTATGTTGCATCATTTAAAAAAAAAAAAAAATCTCATATATTGTTTCATGCCCATTTCGTGCATACCATATAGTAGTTATATTGTGCATTTAAATATATATATATAAAAAAAAACCATTTAGTCTTTTTTTGCATTAGTTCATTTCCTAGTTTCCTTTTTCGATTTATTTGCATTAAAAAAAAAGTGTTATGTGTTTCCATTAATCTGAAAACCAAAATAAAAACTTGTTTCTTTGTTTATTTTAAATATATTTCGTGCTGCTTCTGATATATATTAAAAAAAAAAAAGAAGAAGGAATTTTCCATTCTTGTTTTCAAACTTTTCAAAAAAAAAAAAAAAAATAAGTTTCCATTTTGCTCATTATTCTTTCCTTTGTTTGTCTAGCCACGAATTGATTCTTCTTTTATCTGTTTGTGCAAGGTAAACATTAAGAAAAGACAGAAGAGACGCCATGGAGTATTACTCAGAAGAAGAAGACTCTTTTGATTCAAGCCAATGTTCCGATATCGACGAAACCGACCAAGCATGGTCCAGTAAGGAGGATGGCTGTGAAAGATCGTGTTCTGCTGATGAATACTCTAGTTCAGAGTATGGAGACGACCCTGGTGAAGAAAGTCCTGAACCTAAACCACCAGACCACTCTCAAGGCAACACAAGATTTTACAAGAAAGGAGGTTGCCGAGAAAACAAATCATGGAGCATTGACACTGATTCTGAAATCAGTATGGGAGAGGAAGATGAATGTGATCCACATCCTACCCAGGCTTGCAATCCTCTTAAGAAATCACTGACGCCAGCCAGCTATGGAGTTACTCCATACAAAGTACCTGGCCGATCCAAATCCACCACAGCACAATCAACACCAGCTGCCACAAAGAAGCAATCCAGAACAGAACGTGGGAACACACCTGATTATCTAGTCTTTTCAGGTTCTAGCATGGACCCTGGAGTCTATTTAAGATGGGAGGATGATATGAAGCAGTGGCTGCGAGCAAAGAACATCCCAAAGGAAGATAAGCTATCATATGCCCTTGATATGCTTATTGGAAAAGCTTACACTTGGTGGGAACAAGAAGATGCCCAGACCTACTACTCTAATCCAGTACTCAATTGGGGAGATCTTAAGGCACGCATGTATAAGGAGTTTGTAAGGAAGCTCAGGGCCAGCAACAAAGTTCTCACAAGGCCTATGTACCAAGAAAATCGGTGGAGTTCAATGTCAACACCAAAGGCAAGACCAGCTGCTGATAAGAGTCACGCCCACTGTCCTGATCCAAGGAAGTCATTGTCCACTTCAAAGAAGGCAGAGGAGGTTGAGAAACTTTCTCCAGCCAAGAAGTATCAAGGCTGGACAAGCACCACATCAAAGCACCATCACCAAGCAACATCAAGGAAAGAGGTGTCTAGCTTAAAACCAGAATCTGCTTCTATGCCTATGAGTGCTCACGGCCTTAAGCCCAAGAAGGTGACATCAAGTGTCCCTACACTTCACAAAGGAGCTATGAGGTCGTCCCAAACAGAGAAGTTTCAAGAGAGACCAATCCCTACACTTTTGATGGAATCACAAGGGATACAAGAAGTATGTCAAAGGTCCAAAGAAACTTCCAACCAACAAGAGAACATAAGAAGCCAAGGTAAGTCCTCTAACTCTAAAAATTTAAAAGATCAGACATGTTATAGATGTCATAGACGTGGACACTTTGCTGCTGTTTGTCCATCTAAGAAATTGAAAGAAACATCACTAGGAGAGAAAACTGAAATATCAAAAATAAGTGATAGTTTAATTCAGTCTGATTTGTTGGTTTCCAATGCTTGTATAATGCACTTGTCTATGCCAAAAGGTGTTAATACAGGTCCTAAGGAGCATGAGTCCATTGAAGAAGAACCACCAGGAGAAATTATTGAGATGGACCAGAATAAAGCTCAAGACATAAGGAAACACATGTTCCTTAAGGAGATCAATTCCGAGGCATCCATACTGCCCAATCCGACCAGCACTACACCAGATATGATCCAACATCAAGATATAATTAGTAAAGCTAATTTGTGTGTTCATGGTACAGGAAGCCCAAGTTTGGAACATAGGATCCAAAAGAGTAATGGGGATAATATTTCCAACAAATGGAGGCAGAATCCAAGCCAAAGTTATACAAGAAAGAGTGAACCACAAGAAAGTGAGGCCACGACTGAATGTACCAGAGTTTCTGAGGCCACTCCAAGAGAAGTCCAAGGTCATGAGATCATTCCTGAGCCACTCCACAATTGGAAGATAAAACCAGAACCATTGATTTTTCTAGAACCAAAACTCAAAGTAAGTTTTACTTTAGATCAGTGTGTTCTTTCTTACTCCTTGACAACATTGATGCACTTGTCTTTCCCAAAGGATTTTGAGACAGGTTTAGGAACTCAGAAGAAGTGCACGGCCCAAAGACAAAAGACACCAGTTCTGATATTAGGTACATCACTTGATTTAAATAAAAGAACTGATAGTCTTGTTCCATTAAAACTTTCAAATTCTAGATTTATGCACTTGTCTTTGCCAAAGAGTTTTGATCCAGGGATAAGACAAGGTGATGGACGACCAAGCCATGGTAAAAGGATGGAAGAGAACCAGGGACAGCACCTGACTTGTCCACAAAACGTTGAAGGAGACGCAAGAAGCATCAAAAGCAAACAAGCTGCCAAAGAGCAAAACATCCTTCAACTAGCTAAAACCATTTGGGTAAATCTGAACTTTACTTGTCTTATTTATAAATTTTCAAACCCAGATATAATCCACTTGTTTCCTGCCAAAAGTGTTGAATTTATTTCAGGGGCAGAGGCTAAGCATCACATTGATGAGCAACGCAAGGAGATCACAAAGTGTTTACATGCCAAAAGAAATAAAGAAGTTGTCATCAGCAACCTCTTGATCCTAGACGTTCCAGAAGATAAGACACCACCCAGCAGAGTGCCAGACCAAAACAGAGGAGTAGCCTTGTCGTTCCTACTCAAAGAAGAGCCACCAGATGTGCCATCAAAGATCAAACCCATCAAATACCAAGGTAAGGTCCTAGAATCTCAAAAGAGGATGAAACCTAACTTGCTCTATCTTGGTGCAGATTATCCAGTTTCGAGGTCGAAACTTTTTCAAGGGAGAGGGTATGATGCGGTCATCAAATCAGTACCTGAACCAGAAGCCAACCAGTTGCACCAAACAGCTAATCCAAAGACTCACCAGGATATGTGTTCAATCAAAACGGCGTATCTCACCAACCAGGAAGACATTGTCCATGAAACTAAATTTCCTGCACTCTACCCTCAACAAGGAGTCAATCCCAATTGGAATCATCATCAAAGATACTCGGACAAGGAAGATATGAATTTTACAAACCGGAGGTTCTCCATCCCGTCCATCTGCGAGTATCCGAGTTTAGAAGTTGTTTCAAGCCCAACAAAGAAGCGTTCCGAGCCAAACCAAAGCTTGGACTTCAAGAAGGATCTCTTAGCTTTCCAACAAGCCAATAATGGGAAGAAACGTCCACGGAAATATGGAGTTAAGATCAATTTCTCAAAACCGGACAAACCAGTTCTGCACTTGCCTTATTTGGAAGCTAGCCGGTTCAATCAATTGCAAACCAGACATTGGCGACCAGGAGAGACATCTAACCATTCAGGAGACCAATCCAAACGTCCCGGAGAGTCAGAGACGTTCTTACAATGCACCAGCATCCATCAGATTATTCAGAATCAAACAAGACCATACTTGCCATTTTTGGAGTCAAAAGCCATCAATTCTCAACAGCTCTTTTACCATCAAGATTGGCACGACTTCTATACATATTTCTTCAGTAAAGAAGTTCCCAAGAAGCTCACTTACAGCCTCAAACCGTCCAGATACAAAACCAGAATCAAATCCCTTGAAGAAAGCCATTGGAACCAAAAAATTCTCCTAACGGCTAGTTTATCGGTTTCCTTGTTTAGTTTTTGTTTCCTTTCTTTTTTTGTGACCGTTTGGTCTCTGTCTGAGGTCATGCTCTATATAAGCAGACCCATTTGTATACTTTAGATTCACCTTTCAATCCTTAAGAAATAATATTCAGTTTGTTTATTTTTATCAAAGAGAGTCTTTGAATAGAAATCTGTCTTTAGGATACTTGAGTGATTCTTGTGTTCTATTGATTCGTCTAGCATAGGTTGTTTGAGTGATTCAACAGCCAGTGTTATTCCAGATTGAGAGAGTCAATCAAACCCACGGATTGAGAGAGTCAATCATCTTCTATCCAACATCATCTATCCATCTTCCATCTTCAAACAACTATTCATCAATCTTTCCATCCCTTTATCTTTTCAGTTTCTGTTCTTATTTTAATTATTCATAAACTCATTGTTCTGCATTGTTTCCAGGTTAGATTGGATTAAAAGGAACAGCAAGTCGTCCATCTTCACCATCTTTCCATCCGGTCTTCATCCTTACCGATAAGATCAACCCATCGCCCATCCATCTCATCGACCCAGCTTCCCAGCCTGCAACATTGAACAGACAGCCCACGTGGGCCAAAATCACCCAAACAGTCCACGGGAAGGGTCAGCCTGCTGAGTCCAAGGACCAACGTGCTGATATGTGTACTTATGGACAGCCACAGACGTCCTGTGTGTGCTGACGGACACACACGGACAGCCACAGATGTCATGTGTGTGCTGACGGACACCCACAGACGTCCTGTGTCTGCTGACGGCTTCCACAGACGTCATGTGTGTACTGAACAGACAGCCCACGTGGGCCAAAATCACCCGAACAGTCCACAGGAAGGGCCAGCGTGCTGAGTTCAAGGACCAACGTGCTGATATGTGTACTGATGGACAGCCACGGACGTCCTGTGTGTGCTGACGGACACCCACGGACGTCCTGTGTGTGCTGACGGACACCCACGGACGTCCTGTATGTACTGAACAGACAGCCCACGTGGGCCAAAATCACCCAAACAGTCCACGGGAAGGGTCAGCCTGCTGAGTCCAAGGACCAACGTGCTGATATGTGTACTGATGGACAGCCACAGACGTCCTGTGTGTGCTGACGGACACACACGGACACACACGGACAGCCACAGACGTCCTGTGTGTGCTGACGGACACCCACGGACATCCTGTGTGTTCTGACGGACACCCACGGACGTCCTGTGTGTACTGAACAGACAGCCCACGTGGGCCAAAATCACCCGAACAGTCCACAGGAAGGGCCAGCGTGCTGAGTTCAAGTACCAACTTGCTGATATGTGTACTGATGGACAGCCACAGACATCTTGTGTGTGCTGACGGACACAGACGGACAGCCACGGACGCCCTGTGTGTGCTAGTGGACACACTCGGACGTCCAGTGTGTGCTGATGGACACCCACAGACGTCTTGTGTGTGCTGACGGACACACACGGACAGCCACGACGTCCTGTGTGTGCTGACGGACAGCCACTACCATCCACGGACGTCCTATGTGTGCTGGCAGACACCCACGGACGTCGTGTGTGTACTGAACAAACAGCCCACGTGGGCCAAAAATCACCCAAACATTCCACGGGAAGGGCCAGCGTGCTGAGTCCAAGGACCAGCAGTCCAGGACCAGCCATATTGGTACTGGCCACAGACGTCCTGTGTGTGCTGACGGACACAGACACCACACAGACGTCCTGTGTGTGCTGGTGGACACCCACGACGTCCTGTGTGTACAGAACAGACAGCCCACGTGGGCCAAAAACACCCGAAACACACACGGACAGCCACGGCCGTCCTGTGTGTGCTGGTGGACACCCACGGACGTCCTGTGTGTACAGAACAGA
>NW_022610852.1:0-52986 GCF_000309985.2 Brassica rapa
TTAAGATCTAGGTGCGATCGGCCAGTTATAAGTCTGGCCCAAAGGCTCACAGACCTCTTACCTGATCCGACCCAAAGCCTGGATCCATACCACAGAGTAAGGGCCCAAGACCAAAACGGATTGCCTTGCAACCAATCAGACCTTGCGACACAACACTCCGGTTAAACTAACCGTCTGTCCGTTCGACTATGCAGCCGCGGACTGTCCACTTGGTTCGGCCTAAGCCTTGAACCAATGGTACCGTTTGGAACTCACACCTTTGGGACTAGTCCCTTTGGACACACGTGCCTCTTGGCACTCATGACCCTTGGCAACTCGCACCCTTCAGATGTTCCAACCATTCGACCTAACCGTCCGTAGGGACTGTCTGGTCTGTGTGTGTGTCCGGCCTATGGCCAAAGGACCACGCCTTAACCTACACAGTCATGAACCATTGTGACTGTTCAGGGTAGGTTGCAGCCGTTCAGAACAGAACAGAACCGCCCCTATTCAATCGGATCACCTGAGGCCAGTCAGATCATGCGCGCGCCTAACTCGTCGGTATGGACCGCGACCGCATTACTCAACCAGAACCACGGTTATAACCAATCCCAACACATTAAGAAGGCCACGCCAATGTACAGGAGGAGTAGAAGAAGAAATAGATGAAAAGAATAAGAATAATAGGACACAATCCAAACGCCCATGGCTAGACCGGTTCAGACTGTCCGATGGTCTTAGCCGATGAGTCGGTGGTTACCCCACTGACCCTATCTGACTGAACCACGGGTTGGAGTCCTTCTCCAGACCTTTCTCTATGCCTTGGGATCCATAACCACACGGCCTCCTCTCTCCTAAACCGTCCTCCTTGCCGGAGATACTAAACCACCACAACCGAGCCTTTCCGGCTTGGATCCTCGGTTCTCATTGGGGGATCCCTTGTTTAGGACGTGTGTCCTTTGTCTGAGACAGAATGAGACTGAATAATACTGAATGCCTTGATCTCTGGTCGTGCATCCTATATATAGGCAACCAAAGTTCATGTGTGAAGGGACACATCCCTTCGAAGCATCCTTTTGGGACAGATCTTGGGCATCGATTACAATCAACGGTCCAGATCGTACCTGTTCGGAAATGGAAGGTTCCAGACCTTATAGGCACGTACAACCCAAGCGCAGACTTGATACCCAAGCCCACGGCCTGTCCACAAGAGCCCAACGACTCATGGACCACATGGCCGGACCTCATGGCCCGCCACTGACCCAGACCCGGACCATCGGCCCGAAAACCCAAACAGTCCGTCGAGCTGAGATGAGCTGACTCCCAGCTGCCTCAGCTGAGTGAGCTAGTAGTCCAGCTGGTTGAGCTGACTTAACTTGGAACGAGCTAGGCTGAGCTTGACCGAGCTATGTCTAGCTGATCGAGCTTCCCGTAAGCATCGCCAGCTTATGTACAGCTTGTTCTAGCTGACTTCTTTCTCTTATAAGGTTAAGTTTCAGCATCCTGACGTCCTAACCTTCTATCTTGGCCATGGAACGCTTGCCTTAAGGTCCTAAGACCGGCTGGTTCGTTTCCTCGAACCATGGCCGTCCCGACGGTCCTTATCCAGGATCGCGGATGTTACAGTCTCCCCCACTTGAAATGGATTCGTCCTCGAATCCGGTGGTGATTATATCTTGTCCCAAGACAAAATATTCCAACCGACTAATTCTAGTCTTGATCAGGGAATAGAACAAGCTTGATTCAGATCCACCAATTGACCACTTCGATGATCAAGTTCCTTGACCATCGTTGTACAGGTCTCCCCCACTTAATAAGTATTTAACCACAAAAATCCTATCAAGTGGTCCTTTCTGGTTTTGCTGATGGCACCCTTACTTGTCTAATTCGACCACAGTCAAGAGTCCATCAAGCATCCATTCAAGTGATACTTGTAAATCCATCCAAAGACATTCTTTGTGTCACTGACCGAACTCTCCAGGTTGCGGTCCTTGTATCCAACAAGTCTGTGTCTTTCTTTTGAATATCGTCTTCTTTAGACTTTATTCTTTCGCTGATCGTAGTCCATGACAAGATCATAACCAGTCCCTAGGAACATGCTGCATACTCGAGCCTTAGTAGATTTGGCCAATCCCCCACACCACTCGATGTACGAGTCAAGTCCTCACGAACTTGTTCCAATCTTTAGGCTGCTCGTCCTACAACGAGTCCTAACAGATTGTTATGGTTCTTTTGTCCTTCATGGACAATAAGGTTCATGACCTCAGCCACAACGTACTGGATCATCCCCTTAACCAGCCACAACTTTTTCAGGCTTGGCCACATTGCGATCTTAGTCCCTCCAGACTAAAAACCCCTCAAACTTGACTTCTGTCCTTTACTGAACTCTGTCATAATTCGATCCTGGTCCATTTATGGACGTGATCGTATTCCGGTCCTGGTCCACTCAGGGACTCGACCGTTTCACCCTGACCATAGGTCCATCTCCTAATAGGTCGTGGCCTGATCCTCATCCATTACTGGACTTGATCATTCTCAACCGTAGGTCAAACTCCGACTTGGTTGTACTACGACCATGGTCCTCTCTCGGACATGGTCAACTTTGGCTCTGCCATTGTAAGACCCAATCCCGGCGCCTAGGCCGCGGTCGATGCCTCACGTCGCTCGGTCCACTTCCTGGCCGAACCTCTTAATTTTTGCCCTTTATTTATAATATCGCCTAAAGGCGAGGGCTAACTTAGATCTTAGCTATAGACTTCCCTAGTCATTAATAGCCTAGATCCTTTCAACAGATACGCAGCGGATTATTCTCTAATTAACCATTGGTCTAAAACCAATCTAACACTTGTCTGGTCGAAGCACCTTAGCCTTGGTCAGTTTACTCAACTACCAATTAGCTTAAAGGTCAATCCTAAACCCATACCAAGCCATACGATTCTGAGGTTCCATTCCCCTAAACCATTCTATCTAGATCTACATAAGTAAATGCTAGATCATACCTTTGCCACATCTATGGAGCTTATTAGCTCATCGGTCCTCCATTGACTCGAATCGCTCTTGCTTAACAGCTGGACCATGATCACCCAATGATCTTACTTAAGGTCCTTATCTTGACTCCTGCATCAAACAGCTCCCCTAGGTACTTAGTCATTCAACCAACCATCCCCACAGACATAAGTAACCTCTGAGAAGTCTTCGAAAGGATAAGGATATGTATTTGGCCTATCTCGGCTCAAGCAATCCGAAATCCTTTTGCCTTATAGGCAATAGTACCAAGTCCATCTTCTGGACTGACAAAGCTCATGAGATCCTAAGTCAATCAACCAACCATCCTCACATGGCTTGGAACTGATGAGTCATCATCTTGTCTGACCGGCCTTGGGACTTAACCCAGACAACAGATATGACTTGTTCATACCAACCGATGCATTCATTAATCAGGTTAGTACTGACACCTTAGACCATCATCCAGAGGTCAGGTCGTCCATACTCAACCATAATCAGATCTTACATGGCCTTCCTTGAACAATCACACTTAGGCTCAGTATCTATGGTCTACGACACATAATACTAGCCACACACTTCGTCATGACTCTTAGCCAATCTCGAAGCTATCAACACCAAGGTTGATATCTAGAAGCATCACATCAATACTCTTACTCCAGCAACGTGACTATCCATACTAGTGTTCGGCCATCGAACCATCGTCATGAAACATGATCCGACCACTAGACTTGATAAGCCATCATCCACTTAGCATGTACGGATAAACCGGCCTTCCATTGCCATCATGTAGGTCTACTCCCTACATAAGACATATGCGGCCTATCCTACTCACCAACCCAAAGTTGATTGTAAGATATCCCATTTAGCCTTTGCGGCCAGAACCATCCAACCATAGCCGGATCGTCCATAGTCCGTCTAACCGTCTGGTTAAGATCTAGGTGCGATCGACCAGTTATAAGTCCGGCCCAAAGGCTCACGGACCTTCTTACCTGATCCGACCCAAAGCCTGGATCCATACCACAGAGTAAGGCCCAAGACCAAACCGGATTGCCTTGCAACCAATCAGACCTTGCGACACAACACTCCGGTTAAACTAACCGTCCGTCCGTTCGACTATGCAGCCGCGGACTGTCCACTTGGTTCGGCCTAAGCCTTGAACCAATGGCACCGTTTGGAACTCACACCCTTTGGGAACTAGTACCCTTTGGACACTCGTGCCTCTTGACAACTCATGACCCTTGGCATCTCGCACCCGTTCAGATGCTCCAACCGTTCGACCTAACCGTCCGTATGGACTGTCTGGTCCGTGCGTGTGTCCGGCCTATGGCCAAAGGACCACGCCTTAACCTACACAAGTCATGAACCATTGTGACTGTTCAGGGAAGGGTTGCAACCGTTCAGAACAAAACAGAACCGCCCCTATCCAATCGGATCACCTGAGGCCGGTTTAGACCATGCGCGCGCCTAACTCGACGGTTATGGACCGCGACCGCATTACTCAACCAGAACCACAGTTATAACCAATCCCAACACATCAACAAGGCCACGCCAATGTACAGAAGGAGTAGAAGAAGAACTAGATGAAAAGAATAAGAAGAATGGGACACAATCCAAACGCCCATGGCTAGACCGGTTCGGACTGTCCGATGGTCTTAGCCAATGAGTCGGTGGTTACCCCACTGCCCTATTGGATTGAACCACGGCTTTGGAGTCCTTCTCCAGACCTTTCTCTATGTCTTGGGTATTCATAACCACACGGCCTCCTCTCTCCTAAACCGTTCTCCTTGCCGGAGATACTAAACCACCACGACCGGCCCTTTTCTGGCCGATCTCTTGGCCGGGACTCTCTCTCTCTCTCTCTCTCTACGTTTTTCTATGAGCATTTTACTCTGGAATTGGATAATGAAATCAACAGGAGAGCCCCCATATTTATAGAAAATGAGGGGGTAAGTCTTGCCCCACGAACAGGCACAACTTGCTAGCGAATGGGCACCATCGGCCAAGGGTTGCCCCCTTTCGGCCACTTGCATCCCTTCGCCCTTTCTGATTGGGTTTGGGGTCGGTCACAAGCCCAACCCACGCCCCAGGCCTCCTGGACTTAGCCCACGGCCTTGTCCAAAGACCCAACAGCCCATGGCCTCATGGCCGGACCTCACAGCCCGCCACTGACCCGGACCCGGACCATCGGCCTAAAACCCGAACAGTCCGTCTAGCTGAGATGAGCTGACTCCCAGCTGCCTCAGCTGAGTGAGCTAGTAGTCCAGCTAGTGGAGCTGACTTAGTAGTGGCTGAGCTGGAGTGAACTAAACCTAGCTTCGTTGAGCTGGCCGAGCTACTCGTTTACTTTCTCCAGTTACCATCTTACTCGTCCTAGCTGTCTCTTAGCTCTTATAAAGTTAAGTCTAAGTTTCCTTATGCCCTTAACCTTCTTTCTTGACCATGGAACGCTTGCCTTTATGTCCTAAGACTGGCTGGTACGTTTCCTCGAACCATGGCTGTCCCGACAATCCTTTCCAGGATTGGGGGCGTGACAGCCATCTCGGCCGGAGCCAAAGAAATGGACTCTAGGACAGCGGAGCTGTCCTTGGTTCCAGTTCAATCAGAAAGGGATCGGACCTATCAGGGGGGACACCCTGTAGCCCCTGAAACACATCCTGGAACTCGGACACCAACGAATCCTCTCGTGGGTTTAGCAAAAAACCAGAACTGTCAGGCTCTGTTGTTGTAATTGTAGCCAAGAATGACTGACAGCCCTGTTCCAGCATCCAAATCGCTCGAACTGCTGAAACCACTACTTTCTCTTGAGCCTGACACAGACCTTGGTACTCTACCGGGTGAAGTCCATTCTCCAATTGCACACGACCCTTATGGCAATCGAGAGTGGCTCGGTACTTTCCCAATCAGTCCATACCTAAGATCACTCTTGATTCTTTAGGTGGACACCGACCAGATTCACAGGGAAGACCTTTCCCTGGATCTGTACTGAGATATTCGACATGAGACCTAGTGAGTTCATGGCTTGCCCACTGGCTGCCCTCACTATCCCAAAATTATCACCTGCATCCAGACAGAACAAACCCTTTCCGACCAGTCCCGGACTCACAAAACCTATGTGTAGCCCTGCGTCGGAAAGTACGTGGGTTATTACCCCACCGACCGTGAGGGTTCCTATCAGAGACCCCCATCAGAATCCCCTAGACCACATTCTAGGTTCCAGACCAATCATTACTACTTGAATGTAAAAAGATAAATTTAGAGATTGCCAGAGATCGAATCAAAAGATCCGAAAGCTCCGTCATCTCGTGACAGTTCATACACCCTCGGTGTTGTGGTTGGTTTGCCTTGGGACGCCTTGCCTGTGTCTCCACGGCCCTTCCCCTGACTTCCTTGCAGCTTGGGACACTCCGATTTGAAATGTCCTTGCTGGCCACAATGGAAATAAGTCATCTGGCCGCTTCTACCAGACGGGTTTGGTCGAGGACAGTTCTGAACCACATGGTCCATGCTGCCACAACAAACACAAGCCCCCTTGGCCTTCCAGCACTCACCAGGATGGGTCCGTCCATATTTGGAACACGCAGGTCGGCCACCAGAGGTCTTGCCTCCGTCCACCCGGTCCCATTTTCTCTTTTTATCATTAGTTTTGCCCGATGGGCCAGACTGTGGCTTAGCCTTAAGCTTAGCTTCTTCAGCCAAGTTAGACTCCAACAAAGCCACCCGTTCCACTTGTAGTGGGTACCTAGATGAGTAGGATTTTGGTTTGATCACACATTTGGAAAACGTCCCATACCATTCTTCACAGCAACTATAATATACCTCAATCCCCATCATACTAAGATACTTAACATCGTGTTCTTCCAATGATTGGAACGAACACCCTGAGTTTCCTCATTCTTTCTTTGGACGGATTCAGATTGGAATTGATTCATTCCATCTGACTCGATCAATGGAAACCTACCTTAACTTATACCGAGTCCTAACTGATCCATCTGATCAGAAGTCCACTCGTGTACTGGTCATGTAGTGTATCCCTTGAGTCAGATTTTAATATTGCATATGCTTTACTTATTATGAACGACCAGCAAGGGATAACACTCAACTTCAGTAGAATGCTGCACGTTTATTTCAACCTAAGCCACTCTCTGGTCCATGTTACTTCCCTTGTTTAGGTCATCCATAAACAAGTCTTGCATTGCTTACATCCCTTCCAACCCGTCTATTACTTCTAAATAATAGATCGACCAACCTTTCTGTTTTGAGGTTCTTGCCCTTGGAAAATGTATCTTGGCTAAGCCGGTTCATCTTAGAATTCCCACATTCACAAGCATAATACCCTAGCTTACCTCAACTCTTTCTTGGCTCACCCCAACTAAGGTTTCATAGTCATCATAGATTTGGAAATAATTTCGGTATGGAACGCATAATCATAGAGCGTTGGCCGACTAGGCCGTGGTCGAAGCCTTATGTCGCTCGGTCCACTTCCTGGCCGAACCTCTTAATTTTTGCCCTTTATTTATAATATCGCCTAAAGGCGAGGGCTAACTTAAACCTTAGCTAAAGATTTCCCTAGTCATTAATAGGATAGATCCTTTCAACAGATACGCAGCGGATTATTCTATAATTAACCATTGGTCTAAAACCAATCTAACACTTGTCTGGTCGAATCACCTTAGCCTTGGTTAGTTTACTCAACTACCAATTAGATTAAAGGTCAATCCTAAACCCAAACCAAGACATATGATTCTGAGGTTCCATTCCCCTAAACAATTCTATCTAGATCTACATAAGTAAATGCTAGATCATACCTTTGCCACATCTATGGAGCTTATTAGCTCATCGGTCCTCCATTGACTTGAATTGCTCTTGCTTAACAGCTGGACCACGATCACTCAATGATCTTACTTAAGGTCCTTATCTTGACTCCTGCATCAACCAACTCCCCTAGGTACTAAGTCATTCAACCAACCATCCCCACAGACATAAGTAACCTTTGAGAAGTCTTCGAAAGGATAAGGATATATATTTGGCCTATCTCGGCTCAAGCACAATCCGAAATCCTTTTGCCTTATAGGCAATAGTACCAAGTCCATCTTCTGGACTGACAAAGCTCATGAGATCCTAAGTCAATCAACCAACCATCCTCACATGACTTGGAACTGATGAGTCATCATCTGGCCTGACCGGCCTTGGGACTTAACCCAGACAACATATATGACTTGTTCATACCAACCGATGCATTCATTAATCAGGTTAGTACCGACACCTTGAACCATCATTCAGAGGTCAGGTCGTCCATACTCAGCCATGATCAGATCTTACACGGCCTTCCTTGAACAATGACACTTAGGCTCAGTATCTGTGGTTTACGACACATAGTACTAGCCACAAACTTCGTCATGACACTTAGCCAATCTCGAAGCTATCAACACCAAGGTTGATATGTAGAAGCATCAAATCAATACTCTTACTCCAGAAACGTGAATATCCATACTAGTGTTTGGCCATCGAACCATCGTCATGAAACATGATCCGACCACTAGACTTGATAAGCCATCGTCCACTCAGCATGTACTGATATAACCGGCCTTCCATTGCCATCATGTGGGTCTACGCCCTACATAAGGCATATGGCGCTTATCCTACTCACCAACCCAAAGTTGATTGTAAGATATCCCACTTAGCCTTTGCGGCTAGAACCATCCAACCATAGCTGGATCGTCCATAGTCTCGTCTAACCGTTTGGTTAAGATCTAGGTGTGATCGGCCAGTTATAAGTCCAGCCCAAAGGCTCACGGACCTTCTTACCTGATCCGACCCAAAGCCTGGATCCATACCACAGAGTAAGGCCCAAGACCAAAACGGATTGCCTTGCAACTAATCAGACCTTGCGACACAACACTCCGGTTAAACTAACCGTCTGTCCGTTCGACTATGCAACCGCGGACTGTCCACTTGGTTCGGCCTAAGCCTTGAACCAATGGTACCGTTTGGAACTCACACCTTTTGGGAACTAGTACCCTTTCGACACACTTGCCTCTTGGCAACTCATGACCCTTGGCAACTCGCACCCATTCATATGTTCCAACCATTCGACCTAACCGTCCGTAGGGACTGTCTGGTCCGTGCGTGTGTCCGGCCTATGGACAAAGGACCACGCCTTAACCTACACAAGTCATGAACCATTGTGACTGTTCAGGGTAGGGTTGCAGCCGTTCAGAACAGAACAGAACCGCCCCTATCCAATCGGATCACCTGAGGCCAGTCAGATCATGAGCGCGCCTAACTCGTCGGATATGGACCGCGACCGCATTACTCAACCAGAACCACGGTTATTACCAATCCCAACACATCAACAAGGCCACGCCAATGTACAGGAGGAGTAGAAGAATAAATAGGACACAATCCAAACGCCCATGGCTAGACCGGTTTAGACTGTCCGATGGTCTTAGCCGATGAGTTGGTGGTGACCCCACTGACCCTATCTGACTGAACCACGGGGTTGGAGTCCTTCTCCAGACCTTTCTCTATGCCTTGGGTATCCATAACCACACGGCCTCCTCTCTCCTAAACCGTTCTCCTTGCCGGAGATACTAAACCACCACAACCGAGCCTTTTCCGGCTTGGAACCTCGGTTCTCATTGAGGGATCCCTTTGTTTAGGACGTGTGTCCTTTGTCTCAGACAGAATGAGACTGAATAATACTGAATGCCTTGATCTCTGGTCGTGCATCCTATATTTAGGCAACCAAAGGTTGTGGGAACCGAAATTCGCACTGTCGATTTCCGTTTAAATAAGGAAACTAAGAAAACCCTAGTTTCCCAGAGGATCCGGATATCTGTTAATTACCACACGTCAAGCAATCAGAACACGAGAATAACAACGATAAAGATAAGAAATCGAAAAGAGAGCAAAGTAGAACTTATTCCGAATCTGCGTATGAGCGTTACAACAAGGTATAAGCCTGGGCTCGAGAGCTGTCGGCGAGATTCCTAGTTCTAGCAACCCTAAGACGGCTAAACCTAATTGAGTCGCAGCTCGAAATAACAAAAACGGAAAGTTGCCTAAATCGCTCTAAGTGCTAAGTTTGCTCTGAAAAAGTTCTCCCTCCCTTGCTCCTCGCCTAGGACTCCTTATATACTAGCTCCAAGGTCGGTTTACGCTTTTACTCTTCTGCCCTTAAGCCGTCATAGCATAAAAATGGAGATATTCCATTTTTCCCGATCTTCACAATTATCTTCAAAACTTCCGTATTTATCCGCGGAAACTTGACATTTATCCTTCCTCGTGGGCCAAGCGTGAACCATGCTGTGGTTCACGGGCTTTTGGTTAGGAAAAATCGTAGGATGGGCCTCGAGTCGTGTTTTAGGTCCCTTTGGGCCGTCTTCCGACTCGACACGTTTACTACGAGTTTTCCGCGGTTTCTAATCCGCGAAGTTTGATCGATGAATTAGAATAGCGGGAAACATGGACTGAGCTTGCTACAGTCTTCGGGAGATAGCATTCGAAGGTTTGACGAGAATGCAAGGACTGGTGTCGTATCGATGTTCGGAAAGGTTCAATCGCTACACAGCGACCGAACTTTGGCTCGAGCCCGGTCGCTACGTAGCGACTGAGCGAGATGAGTGCTCGGTCGCTACGTAGCGACCGAGCTTTGGCTCGAGCTCGATCGCTACGTAGCGACCGAGCGGGACGATCGCTCGGTCGCTACGTAGCGACCGAGCTTGGCTGAGCTCGGTCGCTACGTAGCGACCGAGCGGGACGATCTCTCGGTCGCTACGTAGCGACCGAGCGGGACGATCGCTCGGTCGCTACGAGCTCGGTCGCTACGTAGCGACCGAGCAGGACGGACGCTCGGTCGCTACGTAGCGACCGAGCGAGACGGACGCTCGGTCGCTACGTAGCGACCGAGCTTGGCTCAGGCTCGGTCGTTACGTAGCGACCGAGCTAGACGGACGCTCGGTCGCTACGTAGCGACCGAGCTTGGCTCAGGCTCGGTCGCTACGTAGCGACCGAGCTAGACGGACGCTCGGTCGCTACGTAGCGACCGAGCTTGGCTCAGGCTTCGTCGCTACGTAGCGACCGAGGGAGACGGACGCTCGGTCGCTACGTAGCGACCGAGCGGGACTGACGCTTGGTCGCTACGTAGCGACCGAGCCGTGTGCATGCTTGGTCGCCGCGTATCGATCGAGCTTGGCTTGTCCGCGGTCTGATTTCCATACTCGAGTTTGTCCGCGGCCGATTTGGATACATGTCCGTTGCCTTCGGACAATCGGTATTTAGTGGTTCGATTGAGATTTGGACGATATTTTACTGCAAGGCTCTTCGTAAAGATATCTTTACGAAGATTACTTTTCGTAAAAACGTTTATGCTGATTTTTACGGACTTTCAGACATTGATTCCGTCGTGACCGATTTTGACCCCAACAGTTAGCCCCCCAGCTCGTTAGAACCATGAGCTTCTAGCGTGAGGTTCTAGCGAGTGGCTTGGCAAGCTAGGTGAGTTAGGCGGAATTAATGGTTGAAAAGGTCTGTGGTAAGTGATCTTCTCGCTCTCCTAAAAGTAGAAAGCGCGATAAGATTGGGGCTGCGCCTTATAACGGCTGCCTACGTACCCTTGTTGAAGGGATCAAGCCTTTCGTAGTTCGTCTTGGAGTTTAAGGTTCTTATGACTAGTTTTCCAGTAGGACCTTTATGGTCTAGTTTTTATGTAGCGGTTATAAGGCGTGTTGCTGCCGATGGCATTTTGTATGGGTGTAGAGGGAAGACTACGAGTTGTCGTCTCGTAATCTAACTCTGTGTGTATTGCCATATCCATAATCTGTTTCGAGAGTTTTCCGCAGTGTGTAAACTTGCGGGATTTTTCTAAAGACGTTCGAATATTGGCAAAGAGACAAATTTTGGGATCTCGTATCAGGGTGTTTGATACTATGCCTAGAGATGTTAGAGACCAGTGCGCTGGGTTTAGGGCAAGACCTAGGTTTACTTTCGGTTTAAGGATTGTGCGGTGACTGGCCGGCTATCGTTTTTCCTGTTGCGATTTCTTCCTGATTCGTATCGATTTAAAGTCCGCGATAGGTTCTCGGCTTATACGACTTGTTTGATACGAATCGAGCATCTCTCCGGAAACCGGAAGTGCTAGACCAAAATTTCGGATTTCTTTTATAGCGCTATTATCCTTGTGTCGGATGTAAGAGAGTCATCTTCTACGAGATGGCTAAGTCTGTTTAGGACGTTTAAGAGTTTGTTGTGATCAGCAACAAACTTAATGGTAAAAATTACTATTTTGAGTCTTCGCGAAGAATATGTTTTGAGAAGATGTTAGTGTGTATGACTGTCTGGTCTTCCATGAAGGTGTTTTTATCGAGGAAGGAAATTTCGTCGAAGAACTAATCTTCAGGCGTCCGCGACGTCTCGCGATGCTGAAGATTTGTTATTCTTTCGTATGCCACGTTTCGTGCTTGAAATGTTCGCGGGCTTTGAAGATATTTCGCGATGTTGCGAGGGTTTAGTATTAGCCCTGTGTTTGAGAAATGTTCTGGTTTGACTATGAATGTTCGCAGCCAAAAATTGTTGTTCCTGCTCGGATGCTAATAGCTTTATTTGCGATCGAGGAATTATGACTGAGGTGTCGTGTAAATTTGTCCATGGGAACAAGCGTTTTCCTTCATGGTTCTTTGTGAAGAGTTGGCCTTCCGAGATGTATTTCGTGCATTTTTTAGGATGTTTCGTATAGCTCTAGAAGCTTTGTTACGAATTTTTCCTTACATGCCGCGTATTATGGTTAAAACGTTGCGGGCTTAAAGTGAATTGTGGAGCGTATTGAACTTGGTCAATTTTCGAAAAGTTTAGATTTTCCGTTAACCGTTTGGTTGTTAGGACTTAGTTTCGTTACGAAGAATTTATCATATGATTTCCGACTGTGGGCTACACGATAATTTATCATATCATATAACCGATTTTACGAAGGTTGTAAATCAGTGATATGTAAACATATGTCAAAGTAGCATTGTTTCTGCGGGTTCTACGAGAAACGTTCCCGCTGTGATTTTGATCTTAGATGAAAGTTGCTTGGAGTTACCCGTGGAGTATTACCGAAGTTTATTTCAATACGATCTAGTCGCGGAACGCTTTTCATAGGTTTTTCGAGAGGATTCTCATGACACATTCGTTTCTTGAACGAATTGGTCAACCAGAAGTGGTTCTAGCTAACCATCGAGAGGAAAGTGATCCTTTTAACGTGCACGATGCTACATATATTCTCGAGTTTTCTTTGTCGCAAATGTTTTCGATGCTTTTCCGTGGCTTACTTGGTACAACGGAAACTGAAAGAAATGCTTTGGTGATTGAAGATTTCTCGTAGAAATTTTTAAAACGAAACTGGCTTTCTGAAGCCGGAAAAGGTTTCAATACTTTGGCTAATCGTCGAGTTTCAGTTTGATATTGGTACAAGTTTTCTGTACGCATGATTGCGATAAGAAATGATGTATAGTTTTTGAGATTATGTTCATGATCGTCTGGATATGTTGCTAGCGTTTAGACGAATATTAAGATTGTCGTTTGCGTATTCTTGACGATTTGCAGAAGTTTTTTGAAGTTTGGGAGTATACGAGTATAGTATACGTACCTACTCCCCCTTTTTTTTTTACGAAAGAAAACGGTTGAACCGATACTTTGAAGGGTTGTGTACGTTTCCTCTTCTGATGTTTGGAATGATCGATAATTCGGGGCGATTTATAGACGACGCTTGGACTGTGATTTGGTTGTTTCCACGTTGACGACTTGGGATATGTCGGTTCCGAGAAAATTGCCAGAAACGAATCGGTTTTAAGACGACGTTCATGTCTCTAACTTTTTCTCTCTTTAGGAAGAGAGAATGATATGCGTGGCGATCGTTTCTCGACTTTCGGAGAGTTTAGATCGGTTTACAAGATCTGGATGAACAATTATGGAACAATATACCGAGACAGGAAAAATCGCCTAAGACTTATTTCGCTAGACTATCCACCTAGGTTTTAAGTTCCCTAAAGTTCTACGGCAGTCTCTTAGGCGTTTCTATTTCTTAGTAATTTTCTACGAAATTCCAAGCCTGATTTCAAGTCGGGAATACCTTAGTTCTCTCGTAGATCTGGGTTAGCCTCCTCTCTGTTTTGCTTGCTCATTTGCCCTTACTCTTTTCATGTCTGTCTGCTCATTTCGAATAGCAAGAATATTGATTCTTCCTGGATATCTATGCTTTTCTGGCCGCGTTTAGGCAGCTACCAATTTTCTCGATTTTCGTGATCCATGTTTCGATCTTAATATCATTGGATTTACGAAAATGAATGAGCATATCGTCGAAAAAATCGAGTTGTGAGAGGAAGGATTGGGAGATCGTGGAGAGAGGCGGATGGGCGAATTCTGATTCTCGGATTTTGCTCCATCGCTTCCCTTATCAGAGATTCTTTTCCTATGATTGTTGTTAGAATTTTGAAGGTTGTCAAATGTTGCTTATTTTAGTTTTACGAAAGTTTTTCCGAAAAAATAATAGCGATCGACTCGTTCGCAGGTTGGTCACTTTGTAGCGACCGACCGAGTGGCTAGGTCGCTCGATACGTAGTGACCGACCGAGTGGCTTGGTTGCTCAATACGTAGCGACTGACAGAGTGGCTTGGTCGCTCAATACGTAGCGATCGACCGAGTGGCTTGGTCGCTCAATACGTAGAGACCGATCAAGTGGCTAGGTCGCTCAATACGTAGCGACCGACCGAGTGTCTTGGTCGCTCAATACGTAGCGACCGACTGAGAGTCTTCGTCACTCAATACGTAGTGACCGACGGAGTGTCTTGGTCGCTCAATACGTAGCGACCGACTGAGTGTCTTGATCGCTCAATACGTAGCGACCGACTGAGAGTCATCACTCAATACATAGCGACCGACGGAGTGTCTTCCTCGCTCAATACGTAGCGACCGATCGAGTGGCTAGGTTGCTCAATACGTAGCGACCGACCGAGTGTCTTGATCGCTCGATACGTAGCGACCGACTGAGAGTCTTCGTCACTCAATACGTAGTGACCGACGAAGTGCCTTGGTCGCTCAATACGTAGCGACCGATCGAGTGGCTAGGTCACTCAATACGTAGCGACCGACCGAACGTCTTGTCACTCAATACGTAGCGACCGACGGAGTGTCTTGGTCGCTCAATACGTAGCGACCGACTGAGAGTCTTCGTCACTCAATACGTAGTGACCGACGGAGTGTCTTGGTCGCTCAATACGTAGCGACCGACTGAGAGTCTTCGTCACTCAATACGTAGTGACCGACGGAGTGCCTTGGTCGCTCAATACGTAGCGACCGATCGAGTGGCTAGGTCACTCAATACGTAGCGACCGACCGAGTGTCTTGGTCGCTCGATACGTAGCGACCGACTGAGAGTCTTCGTCACTCAATACGTAGTGACCGACGAAGTGCCTTGGTCGCTCAATACGTAGCGACCGATCGAGTGGCTAGGTCACTCAATACGTAGCGACCGACCGAACGTCTTGTCACTCAATACGTAGCGACCGACGGAGTGTCTTGGTCGCTCAATACGTAGCGACCGACTGAGAGTCTTCGTCACTCAATACGTAGTGACCGACGGAGTGTCTTGGTCGCTCAATACGTAGCGACCGACTGAGAGTCTTCGTCACTCAATACGTAGTGACCGACGGAGTGCCTTGGTCGCTCAATACGTAGCGACCGATCGAGTGGCTAGGTCACTCAATACGTAGCGACCGACGGAGTGTCTTGGTCGCTCAATACGTAGCGACCGACTGAGAGTCTTCGTCACTCAATACATAGTGACCGACGGAGTGCCTTGGTCGCTCAATACGTAGCGACCGATCGAGTGGCTAGGTCACTCAATACGTAGCGACCGACCGAACGTCTTGTCACTCAATACGTAGCGACCGACGGAGTGTCTTGGTCGCTCAATACGTAGCGACCGATCGAGTGGCTAGGTCACTCAATACGTAGCGACCGACCGAATGTCTTGTCACTCAATACGTAGCGACCGACGGAGTGTCTTGGTCGCTCAATACGTAGCGACCGACTGAGAGTCTTCGTCACTCAATACGTAGTGACCGACGGAGTGTCTTGGTCGCTCAATACGTAGCGACCGACTGAGAGTCTTCGTCACTCAATACGTAGTGACCGACGGAGTGCCTTGGTCGCTCAATACGTAGCGACCGATCGAGTGTCTTGGTCGCTCAATACGTAGTGAGTGACCGAGTGCCTTCGTCGCTCAATATGTAGCGACCGACCGATTGGCTTGGTCACTCAATACGTAGCGAATGGTCGGACCAAGGCCGATCTACCCCCAGTTTTATCTGTACTTCCACAGTTTGGTCGTTACCGCGCGGTTCCAGGCCTATCGAGTGGTGTTGCGAAGTCGAGTCTTTTCCCGCGAACTTTAGTGGTTCCGCGGGGATGGATTGCTCGAGTCCTTGCCGTTAAGGTTTCAACCTGTTTGGTCAAGGTATTCACGAGCTTATCCTGTTCTTCCGACCTTTTCTCATAGGTGGCGAACATCTTTTTAAACTCCTCGAGCGTCGCGGCGTTGGTTTGTGCGTTGGCCGCGGATACGTCCGCTGCTGGAGAATGGAGATCGGTGCCGCTGCCTCCGTTAAGAAGGGTTTGCACGTTATCCGCGTCGTTGGTTGACATGTCTGATTGAGAGTGTTGTGGCTTTTGCGGGTTAGATTGATCCGTAAGTCCCCCTCCTTCTAGCGCCAAACTGTGGGAACCGAAATTCGCACTGTCGATTTCCGTTTAAATAAGGAAACTAAGAAAACCCTAGTTTCCCAGAGGATCCGGATATCTGTTAATTACCACACGTCAAGCAATCAGAACACGAGAATAACAACGATAAAGATAAGAAATCGAAAAGAGAGCAAAGTAGATCTTATTCCGAATCTGCGTATGAGCGTTACAACAAGGTATAAGCCTGGGCTCGAGAGCTGTCGGCGAGATTCCTAGTTCTAGCAACCCTAAGACGGCTAAACCTAATTGAGTCGCAGCTCGAAATAACAAAAACGGAAAGTTGCCTAAATCGCTCTAAGTGCTAAGTTTGCTCTGAAAAAAGTTCTCCCTCCCTTGCTCCTCGCCTAGGACTCCTTATATACTAGCTCCAAGGTCGGTTTACGCTTTTACTCTTCTGCCCTTAAGCCGTCATAGCATAAAAATGGAGATATTCCATTTTTCCCGATCTTCACAATTATCTTCAAAACTTCCGTATTTATCCGCGGAAACTTGACATTTATCCTTCCTCGTGGGCCAAGCGTGAACCATGCTGTGGTTCACGGGCTTTTGGTTAGGAAAAATCGTAGGATGGGCCTCGAGTCGTGTTTTAGGTCCCTTTGGGCCGTCTTCCGACTCGACACGTTTACTACGAGTTTTCCGCGGTTTCTAATCCGCGAAGTTTGATCGATGAATTAGAATAGCGAGAAACATGGACTGAGCTTGCTACAGTCTTCGGGAGATAGCATTCGAAGGTTTGACGAGAATGCAAGGACTGGTGTCGTATCGATGTTCGGAAAGGTTCAATCGCTACACAGCGACCAAACTTTGGCTCGAGCCCGGTCGCTACGTAGCGACCGAGCGAGATGACTGCTCGGTCGCTACGTAGCGACCGAGCGAGATGAGTGCTCGGTCGCTACGTAGCGACCGAGCTTTGGCTCGAGCTCGATCGCTACGTAGCGACCAAGCGGGACGATCGCTCGGTCGCTACGTAGCGACCGAGCTTGGCTGAGCTTGGTCGCTACGTAGCGACCGAGCGGGACGATCGCTCGGTCGCTACGTAGCGACCGAGCTTTGGCTCGAGCTCGGTCGCTACGTAGCGACCGAGCGGGACGGACGCTCGGTCGCTACGTAGCGACCGAGCTTGGCTCAGGCTCGGTCGCTACGTAGCGACCGAGCGAGACGGACGCTCGGTCGCTACGTAGCGACCGAGCTTGGCTCAGGCTCGGTCGTTACGTAGCGACCGAGCGAGACGGACGCTCGGTCGCTACGTAGCGACCGAGCTTGGCTCGGGCTCGGTCGCTACGTAGCGACCGAGCTTGGCTCAGGCTTGGTCGCTACGTAGCGACCGAGCGAGACGGACGCTCGGTCGCTACGTAGCGACCGAGCTTGGCTCGAGCTCGGTCGCTACGTAGCGACCGAGCGGGACTGACGCTTGGTCGCTACGTAGCGACCGAGCCGTGTGCATGCTTGGTCGCCGCGTATCGATCGAGCTTGGCTTGTCCGCGGTCTGATTTCCATACTCGAGTTTGTCCGCGGCCGATTTGGATACATGTCCGTTGCCTTCGGACAATCGGTATTTAGTGGTTCGATTGAGATTTGGACGATATTTTACTGCAAGGCTCTTCGTAAAGATATCTTTACGAAGATTACTTTTCGTAAAAACGTTTATGCTGATTTTTACGGACTTTCAGACATTGATTCCGTCGTGACCGATTTTGACCCCAACAAAGGTCATGTGTGAAGGGACACATCCCTTCGAAGCATCCTTTTGGGACAGATCTTGGGCATCGATTACAATCAACGGTCCAGATCGTACCTGTTCGGAAATGGAAGGTTCCAGACCTTATAGGCACGTACAACCCAAGCCCAGGCTTGATACCCAAGCCCACGGCCTGTCCACAAGAGCCCAACGACTCATGGACCACATGGCCGGACCCCATGGCCCGCCACTGACCCAGACCCGGACCATCGGCCCGAAACCCAAACAGTCCGTCGAGCTGAGATGAGCTGACTCCCAGCTGCCTCAGCTGAGTGAGCTAGTAGTCCAGCTGGTTGAGCTGACTTAACTTGGAACAAGCTAGGCTGAGCTTGACCGAGCTATGTCTAGCTGATCGAGCTTCCCGTAAGCATCGCCCAGCTTATGTACAGCTTTTTCTAGCTGACTTCTTTCTCTTATAAGGTTAAGTCTCAGCATCCTGACGTCCTTAACCTTCTATCTTGGCCATGGAACGCTTGCCTTAAGGTTCTAAGACCGGCTGGTTCGTTTCCTCGAACCATGGCCGTCCCGACGGTCCTTATCCAAGATCGCGGATGTTACACACACGGACAGCAAAGGACGTCATGTGTGTGCTGACGGACACCCACGGACGTCATGTGTGTACTGACGGACACCCACGGACGTCCTGTGTGTGCTGCCGGACACCCACGGACGTCATGTGTGTACTGAACAGACAGCCCACGTGGGCCAAAATCACCCGAACAGTCCACGGGAAGGGCCAGGGTGCTGAGTCCAAGGACCAGGGTGCTGATATGTGCACTGATGGACAGCCAATGAGGTCCTGTGTATGCTGACGGACACACACGGACACACACAGACAGCCACAGACACCCACGGACGTCCTGTGTGTACTGAACACACTGCCCACGTGGGCCAAAATCATCCAAACAGTCCACGGGAAGGGCCAGCGTGCTGAGTCCAAGGACCAACATGCTGATATGTGTACTGATGGACAGCCACGGACGTCCTGTGTGTGCTGACGGACACAGACGGACACGCACAGACACACACGTGCAGCCACCGACGTCCTGTGTGTGCTGGCGGACACCAACGGACGTCCTGTGTGTACTGAACAGACAGCCCATGTGGGCCAAAATCACCCGAACAGTCCACGGGAAGGGTCAGCGTGCTGAGTCCAAGGACCAACGTGCTGACATGTGTACTGACGGACAGCCACGGACGTCCTGTGTGTGCTGACGGACACACACGGACAGCCATGGACGTCCTGTGTGTGCTGACGGACACACACGGACACACACGTACAGACGCCCATAGATGTCCTGTGTGTACTGAACAGACAGCCCACGTGGGCTAAAATCACCCAAACAGTGCACATGAAGGGTCAGCATGCTGAGTCCAAGGACCAACATGCAGATATAAGTACTGATGGAGAGCCACAGACGTCCTGTGTGTGCTTACGGACACACACGGACAGCCACTTAAGTCTTGTGTGTGCTCACGGACACCCACGGACGTCCTGTGTGTGCTGACGGACACCCACGGACAGCCACAGACGTCCTGTGTGTGCTGACGGACACACACGGACGTCTTGTGTTTGCTGACGGACACCCACAGACGTCCTGTGTGTACTTAACAGACAGGCCACATGAGCCAAAATCAACCAAACAGTCCACGGGAAGGGTCAGCGTGCTGAGTCCAAGGACTAACGTGCTGATATGTGTACTGATGGACAGCCATAGACGTCTTGTGTGTGCTGACGGACACACACGGACACACAAGGACAGCCAAGGACGTCTTGTGTGTGGTGACGGACACCCACAGACGTCATGTGTGTGCTGACGGACACCCACGGATGTCCTGTGTGTACTGAACAGATAGCCGACGTGGACAAAATCACCCGAACACTCCACGGGAAGGGCCAGCGTGCTGAGTCCAAGGACCAGCGTGCTGATATGTGCACTGATGGACAGCCACGGACGTCATGTGTATGCTGACGGACACACACAGACAGCCACAGACACCCGTGGACGTCCTGTGTGTACTGAACAGACTGCCCACGTGGTCCAAAATCACCCAAACAGTCCACGGGAAGGGCCAGCATGCTGAGTCCAAGGACCAATGCGCTGATATCTGTACTGATGGACAGCCACGGACGTCCTGTGTGTGCTGACGGACACAGACGGACACGCACAAACACACACGTACAGCCACGGACGTCCTGTGTGTGCTGGCGGACACCAACGGACGTCCTGTGTGTACTGAACAGACAGCCCAAGTGGGCCAAAATCACCCGAACAGTCCACGGGAAGGGTCAGCGTGCTGAGTCCAAGGACCAACGTGCTGATATGTGTACTGACGGACAGCCACTGACGTCATGTGTGTGCTGACGGACACACACGGACAGCCATGGACGTCCTGTGTGTGCTGACGGACACACACGTACAGCCACGGACGTCTTGTGTGTGCAGACGGACACCCACGGACGTCCTGTGTGTACTGAACAGACAGCCCACGTGGGCCAAAATCACCCAAACAGTCCACGGCAAGGGCCAGCGTGTTGAGTCCAAGGACCAACATGCTGATATGTGTACTGATGGACAGCCACGGACGTCCTGTGTGTGCTTACGGACACAGACGGACACACACAGACACAAACAGACAGCCACTGACGTCCTGTGTGTGCTGGCGGACACCCACGGACGTCCTGTGTGTACTGAACAGACAGCCCACGTGGGCCAAAATCACCCGAACAATCCACAGGAAGGGTCAGCGTGCTGAGTCCAAGGACCAAAATGCAGATATGTGTACTGATGGACAGCCACAGACGTCCTGTGTGTGTTGACAGACACACACGGACAGCCATAAAAGTCTTGTGTGTGCTGACGGACACCCACGGACGTCCTGTGTGTGCTGACGGACACCCACGGACAGCCACGGACGTCCTTTGTGTGGTGACGGACACACACGGACGTCCTGTGTGTACTTAACAGACAGCCTACGTGGGCCAAAATCACCCAAACAGTCCACGGGAAGGGTCAGCATGCTGAGTCCTAGGACTAACGTGCTGATATGTGTACTGATGGACAGCCACAGACGTCTTGTGTGTGCTGACGGACACACACGGACAGCGAAGGACGTCTTGTGTGTGCTGACAGACACCCACGGATGTCATGTGTGTGCTGCCGGACACCCACGGACGTCATGTGTGTACTGAACAGACAGCCCACGTGAGCCAAAATCACCCGAACAGTCCACGGGAAGGGCCAGGGTGCTGAGTCCAAGGACCAGGGTGCTGATATGTGCACTGATGGACAGCCATTGAGGTCCTGTGTATGCTGACGGACACACACGGACACACACAGACAGCCACAGACACGCACGGACGTCCTGTGTGTACTGAACACACTGCCCACGTGGGCCAAAATCATCCAAACAGTCCACGGGAAGGGCCAGCGTGCTGAGTCCAAGGACCAACATGCTGATATGTGTACTGATGGACAGCCACGGACGTCCTGTGTGTGCTGACGGACATAGACGGACACGCACAGACACACACGTGCAGCCACGGACGTCCTGTGTGTGCTGGCGGACACCAACGGACGTCCTGTGTGTACTGAACAGACAGCCCATGTGGGCCAAAATCACCCGAACAGTCCACGGGAAGGGTCAGCGTGCTGAGTCCAAGGACCAACGTGCTGACATGTGTACTGACGGACAGCCACAGACGTCCTGTGTGTGCTGAAGGACACACACGGACAGCCATGGACGTCCTGTGTGTGCTGACGGACACACACGGACACACACGTACAGCCACGGACGTCTTGTGTGTGCTGACGGACACACACGGACGTCCTGTGTGTACTGAACAGACAGCCCATGTGTGCCAAAATCACCCACAGATAGCCAAAATCACCCGAGAAGCCAAAAAATCAAAAATTAATATTTTTGAAGAAAGTTTTCTGAAAGGAAACATCAAAAATATGTCAACAAAGAGTTTAGAATGTCACATGTTGATCAAAAGTTGCTGTAGACATCCGTTTAGACCACGAAACCCCGAACTTTGTAGCATGCAAAAGACATGGTTAGAAGCAAAAGAAAATCATGAAAATTTACCAGAAAATATCTTTAACCATTCTTATGAAGCATGCAAGAAATCAGATTCAAATTCCAAGTATTTTTTTTTACATCAAAAATACTCTCGGAACACAACCAATGTCTACTGGTGACAGACTGAAAAAAAGTGTTTTGTCTATATAAGGGGTATGCACTCTTCTGAGCCTACCCTCAGTACCCGAAGGGGTATGTAGTTTTGGATTGCTCGGTCCAACACTATCGATGGCTGGGTTGAGGTCGATGGCCGGATTGTCTCCAATGAATTTTCCGGTAACTTTTCCGGCGAATTTTCTGGCGGACTGTTTTGCCCCTAACTTCAAATTTTCGCGCTTGTGTGGTGTTGGCCTTGTTTCATCCGTCTTCCAGTTGCTCTTTTTATTACATCTCAAGAGTGGTTGGAAAGATTGATGTTAGCGGGGCAAATGAACATTCGGCGTATGAGTGGTGATTGGATAGCTAGTGTTTGTAGGCTCTGTGCTCGCGCACCCAACTGCAGACCAACTATCCTCCTTAGTTTCTTCACTAGCATAGTTTTATGCTTGTTGAACTGATCTGGGGCATGTGTTGCGTACCTATCTGGAAGGAATTGTTGCGGCATCTCCTTCAGTGGGGAAGTCGTGAACACATAAGCCGGCACTTGTGATCCTTGCGTCTTTGCATAATTTATTTATTGTTCGCAAAGGTGAATAAGCTGTTTGCTGAGATCTCGGTTGTGGAAATATTATGGCGGTGACTCAAAGAAATTTTGTCCTGCTAAGCACGTTTGTCTCCGGACAAAAGATGACGGTCAAGTCTGCGTCTGTTCACACTTTCCATGTGTCTGCGGGAATATGACGTGGTCTTGCCCTGATTTATGAATGCTACCTGGTTGATCCTGCTAGTAGTCATATGCTTGTCTCAAAGATTAAGCCATGCATGTGTAAGTATGAACGAATTCAGATTGTGAAACTGCGCATGGCTCATTAAATCAGTTATAGTTTGTTTGATGGTACCTACTACTCGGATAACCGTAGTAATTCTAGAGCTAATACGTCCCCGACTTCTGGAAGGGATGCATTTATTAGATAAAAGGTCAAGGCGGGCTCTGCCCGTTGCTCTGATGATTCATGATAACTCGACGGATAGCATGGCATTAGTGCTGGCGATGCATCATTCAAATTTCTGCCCTATCAACTTTCGATGGTAGGATAGTGGCCTACCACGGTGGTAACGGGTGACGGAGAATTAGGGTTTGATTCTGGAGAGGGAGCCTGATAAACGGTTACCACATCCAAGGAAGGCCGCAGGTGCGTAAATTAGCCAATCCTGACACGGGGAGGTAGTGACAATAAATAACAATACCGGGCTCTTTGGTAATTGGAATGAGTACAATCTAAATCCCTTAACAAGGATCCATTGGAAAGCAAGTCTGGTGCCAGAAGCCACGGTAATTCCAGCTCCAATAGCGTATATTTAAGCTGTTGCAGTTAAAAAGCTCGTAGTTGAACCTTGGGATGGGTCGCCCGTTCCACCTTCGGTGAGCACCGGTCGGCTTGTCTCTTCTGCCGGCGGTATGCTCCTGGCCTTAACTGGCTGGGTCGTGCCTCCGGTGCTGTTACTTTGAAGAAATTAGAGTGCTCAAAGCAAGCCTACGCTCTGTATACATTAGCATGGGATAACATCATAGGATTTTGATCCTATTGTGTTGGCCTTCGGGATCGGAGTAATGATTAACAGGGACAGTCGGTGTAGAAACCCGTTAAAAAAAAAAAAAAAAAAAAGAAAAGAAAAGAGAGAGAGAATGGTCGAGTATCTTTGTGGTTGAGTCGCGGGCAATACAGATCGATCGGGAAATTTGAAGTACGAGAAGTTCGAAGAATGGATCGTGAGTGAAGCATGAGTTGAGATAAGCTGCTCTACCATTGTTAGAAATGTCTTAGATTGATCATACGGCAGTTTTGGAAGAATTACATTTTTGAAGCACGACGGTTTAGAAGCTCGACGTTTTTGAAGATTGACGTTTCTTCATCGCGAAGTTTTCTCGGAATATCTTCGTATCAGTAAAATATTATTCTGAAGACATTATAAGTCGGAAGCAGGACGGGAATTAAGCAGGACGGGAAGCAAGCACGACGGGGTTGAAGCACGACGGGAAAACCCGAAGTTGGGCGAAAACCCTAATTTCGGTATTACGAAATTCTTTGAGGAAGCCGGAGGCTCGGGAAATATTTTTAAAGGATATCAGACATCATCTGTAGTTTATTAAAAATATTCATCTCATCAGAACGGGCGTAGAAAAATATTCGGGATTGATCGCGGGACGAAAATTCACCGGAAGGGTCGAAATCAGTCGAATGGACCGAGAAGCTCGAGCTGGCCTTATCTATGAGATAAGGACGTGATGTAACCTGCCTGGCATGGTATGTGGCAAGGGAAGCAGGAGGTGTTGAAGCCCAGGAGAGCACAGCATGCTGATTGACACCCAGAAGCACGAGGTGCCGCAAAACCTGCGATCGGAGCATGCTGAGCGACATGTGTGCGCTGAGTGTCAATCTGGATGAGGTCAGGCCGTGGATCAGACATCTGGAGGGCATGGTGTCACTCTGCATGATGTCCTGGTCATGCCATCAGACATGTGGAGCACGAGGTGCCGCGACGCATGCGTCCGGAGCCATGCGAAGCGACACACGGGCTGCCACACGGCTTGTTTCTGATTGGTTGCTGCATCCTATATAAACCCCACGACCCCAGCTCATTTCATCACATCCAGACCTGTCCAAACCAAGTTAAAAAAGTGAGAGAAAAGTAGAAAAAGAATTCAAGTGATTCCGAGCTATTTCGAGAGTTTTAGAGAGTTTTCGAGATCAGTTCTCTACTGATTTCGAGTCATCGCCTTGGGAAGGTTCTGTCCAACTGAAGGTCAATCAAATGAAGATCAGCTCAGATGCGAATCAAGTCAACGTGGCCAGATAGAAAGAGAGAGAGAAGCAAAGGGGTCGACTTAGAGTGTAGTCGATTCTCACCGAGAAGGCCAGTTCCGTCCAATCAGCGATTCTATACGATTGTGACGCGGAAGCTCTGTCCAAATGATTTCGTCCAAGCCAGAGTTAGTTCAGAACCACGGGTTCAGATCAGTCGAAGTTCTGCTCGATACTCCGCCGGGAAGTCCGAAGAACTGTCAAAGAGCTAAAGGAGGTTCTGTCCAGATCAGGCCGTCCAGACCTGTTAGTGTCTTCATGATCAAGCCGAGGGTCTGTCCAAGTCGAGGTCAGTCCAGTCCAGTCCAGTCAAGGCGTCTCTTGGGTTTTGGCTAAGTCCTCTCCGATCAACCAGCTGCTTCTCGCCTAGAACACTGTGAGTTGGTTTGTTTGAATTCCACTTGGAATTTAGGGTAGATCGAGTCGCATATAGAGTAGAATGATCACGTTATTGAATGGTAGAGTCCTTAGGGTTATTTTATTTATGGAACCGGACTCAGTTTAGCAAGGGCTAAGCTGAGATGAATGGAATTAAGACTGAGTTAATAACCTGACTAGGACTAGGGCTAGGATGCATCATGTTTTTCTATTCTTGCGTGTTGATATTGTTGAGTGCAGGTTCCCGTTATCTTTAAAGATAGTTTCTCAGCGGGAGGCTGGACTATCTGGGTAACGGTTTGATTGTATTGTTTAGTATTGATATTATTGTTTAGTAGTTAGTACAAAGGGTCTTAGGCCATATAGGCCGGACTACTGATACTATGGTTAGTCTTGTGGAGTCGAGTGTCTAGTTAGGATCTGGAACTTTATCTTTAGGTTAGGTTCTAGATTGAGTTTGTGTTGTGTGAGTGTGCCGACAGTATGTGCGTAACCCGCCCATACTAGGCTTGTGTAGGGGTGATTAGTGTTTCCTCGGCCTCGTACCCAGCGGGTTCAAGGAAACCCCTTATTCGCTGGATCGGGAAGACTCAGACGAACGGTGTCATGTACTATGGCTGAGTATTACACGACGGTGTAATGGGACAGTGACCCGAAGGACTGTGGGCTGTCGCGCGGTGACCCGAAGGACTGTGGGCCGCGGTCGGTTGAAAGTTCCTTCTTCTGGCCTTTGTGGTAGGGAGATAGGATATTGCCGATAGAGAGGAGGAACACGAGATCACCAGGGCCCATGTTAGAGTATTGAGTCTAGAGTTAGAACAGTGTGTCGAGTTAGTTTTATTGTGTCATCTTGAGGGTGAGGAACCCTCGAGATAGTGTAGCACCGATATACGGTGTTACGAGTTAGATCGAGTCGTAGTTACTCATAGTCTTATTAGTGTGATTGTGTTTGTGGTTGATTGATTTGCTTGCAGGTTCTGACATTAAGTCCTAAGTCTGGCTTAGGTACCGGATTAGGCTTGATGTGTATTTTGTTAGTGTAGGCCTGACGTTGGCCTATATGTGTTTGAGTGATTGCTTGTGAAGGGTGGTGGATATTAAAGCTATGCTGTATCATTGGTTGGCCGATCATGTTCTTGTTTGATTGTTGGTCGATCAACTAGTGATACTTGTATAGTCTAAGTGTCTAACACTACATGAGTATTGAACTCAGGCGTATATATGGTTAACTAGGGATTGTTTGTTGACTTGTTTTAATGCAGGTTCCCGTTACTTGAAGCTAGATCATGGCAGGAGGCCAAGTCTAACTTAGTAACGGTTTGCTTAGCCTTAGCTTTTATTGCATGCTAGGGCTAGATTGATTGTTATTTTGGGTTGTCTGGGTAGAGTCTAGGTTGCGGGTAGAGGCCGCCAGCTCACTGAGTAACATTAGGTTACTCATCCAACTCCGTTGTCCTTTTTGCAGGTTGCTTTAGGTAAGGATGATCGGATAGCTTGGTGCTGGACGTTAGGACCGCCGGTGTAGATTTTCATGCCTTTTGTAAACGGTATTGTGAATTGTGTTATGTTGACTCGATTTGGCATTAGGCCGGGCCCAGTCTTGAATTATTCAATGTATGAATATTTCTTGAATCAATAAAAGTAATTGTTTTATATGCGCTTCATGAGTACTCTGATATTTGACTAGTCCGGTCTAACACAACGTTAGGTCGAGGTACGGGTTGAAAAGCCTTAGGCCTTGATCTAACGGAAAACGCTAACTCTAGGTACGAGTTGCAAAGCCTTATGCCTTGACGCAGCGGGACGAGTTAGTGGATGAACTGGTCTAGGTCGTGGAGTAAAATTTGTGACTCTGGCCGGATTGTCCCTAGCCCGTCACGTAGCGCTTCCGGACCATGGTGTTGGGTTGGACGGTCAGTCATGTTCTTGTTTGATTGTTGGCTGGCCGGCTGGCCTTTCATTTCCAACCCTTGGTGTGGGTCGTCCGTCGGTCATGTTCTTGTTTGATTGTTGGCCGGTGGGTCGACCTATGCTTAGGACGGTTCGGGGGTGTTACAGAGGTGGTATCAGAGCATGGTTTCGTCCATGCTTCCAGAACTCATGATTTAATCGGTTTTAAATATTTATCGAGTCAAAATGAGTCACAAAAGGCATTAGGGAAACCGGTCACGTCCAGCGATAGGATTTGTGGTTTTAGGAAATTAGGATTGAGATAGTGGAATCTAGAACTGTTAGGTTGCTTGGGTAGAACTGTTAGGTTTCTGGTTAGAATTGCGGTTAGGTTGAATTGTTAGTATTTGCTGGGTTAGTAGATTATTTGATTAAGTGTCTACTAACTTGCATGTGAGGTGTTCTTTTGAGTTGCAGCGAGTAAATGCGTTTGTTGATCGGAACTTTAAGGGATGAAAACCTTAAAGTGGAGGGAGTTCGAGGCCAAACCCAAACCCGAAGCGAAAGAGTGGAGGCAGATTCAGAGAACTGGACAGTGGTATGGACTGGACAGATGGGAGGAAACAAGACTTCGTTGGGGAAGGACTTCATCAGTAGTTGGGGAAACAAGGATCGAGAAAATGGTTGGACTAATCAGGAACGAGCATGGACAAGATAGTATCATGGGCAATGAGGGTGTTATGGAAGAGTAAAAGAAAGAGGATGACTCAGTGATCATTCCAGCGATGAGATATGAAGATGATTGTGGAGACCTTGAAGAGGACACTCAAGGAACAGTTGTGGACAGAGTAAAGAGGTTATGGAGACGAGGGGAGAATGTTGTGAAGACGAGCAATTGCGCAACTAAGAATTCGAGGACGAATTCTATTAAGGGGGGGGGAGAATGTAGAAACCCGTTAAAAAAAAAAAAAAAAAGAAAAGAAAAGAGAGAGAGAATGGTCGAGTATCTTTGTGGTTGAGTCGCGGGCAATACAGATCGATCGGGAAATTTGAAGTACGAGAAGTTCGAAGAATGGATCGTGAGTGAAGCATGAGTTGAGATAAGCTGCTCTACCATTGTTAGAAATGTCTTAGATTGATCATACGGCAGTTTTGGAAGAATTACATTTTTGAAGCACGACGGTTTAGAAGCTCGACGTTTTTGAAGATTGACGTTTCTTCATCGCGAAGTTTTCTCGGAATATCTTCGTATCAGTAAAATATTATTCTGAAGACATTATAAGTCGGAAGCAGGACGGGAATTAAGCAGGACGGGAAGCAAGCACGACGGGGTTGAAGCACGACGGGAAAACCCGAAGTTGGGCGAAAACCCTAATTTCGGTATTACGAAATTCTTTGAGGAAGCCGGAGGCTCGGGAAATATTTTTAAAGGATATCAGACATCATCTGTAGTTTATTAAAAATATTCATCTCATCAGAACGGGCGTAGAAAAATATTCGGGATTGATCGCGGGACGAAAATTCACCGGAAGGGTCGAAATCAGTCGAATGGACCGAGAAGCTCGAGCTGGCCTTATCTATGAGATAAGGACGTGATGTAACCTGCCTGGCATGGTATGTGGCAAGGGAAGCAGGAGGTGTTGAAGCCCAGGAGAGCACAGCATGCTGATTGACACCCAGAAGCACGAGGTGCCGCAAAACCTGCGATCGGAGCATGCTGAGCGACATGTGTGCGCTGAGTGTCAATCTGGATGAGGTCAGGCCGTGGATCAGACATCTGGAGGGCATGGTGTCACTCTGCATGATGTCCTGGTCATGCCATCAGACATGTGGAGCACGAGGTGCCGCGACGCATGCGTCCGGAGCCATGCGAAGCGACACACGGGCTGCCACACGGCTTGTTTCTGATTGGTTGCTGCATCCTATATAAACCCCACGACCCCAGCTCATTTCATCACATCCAGACCTGTCCAAACCAAGTTAAAAAAGTGAGAGAAAAGTAGAAAAAGAATTCAAGTGATTCCGAGCTATTTCGAGAGTTTTAGAGAGTTTTCGAGATCAGTTCTCTACTGATTTCGAGTCATCGCCTTGGGAAGGTTCTGTCCAACTGAAGGTCAATCAAATGAAGATCAGCTCAGATGCGAATCAAGTCAACGTGGCCAGATAGAAAGAGAGAGAGAAGCAAAGGGGTCGACTTAGAGTGTAGTCGATTCTCACCGAGAAGGCCAGTTCCGTCCAATCAGCGATTCTATACGATTGTGACGCGGAAGCTCTGTCCAAATGATTTCGTCCAAGCCAGTCATATTATCCTACAATCAAGTGGAGGTGCTGTCCAGAGTTAGTTCAGAACCACGGGTTCAGATCAGTCGAAGTTCTGCTCGATACTCCGCCGGGAAGTCCGAAGAACTGTCAAAGAGCTAAAGGAGGTTCTGTCCAGATCAGGCCGTCCAGACCTGTTAGTGTCTTCATGATCAAGCCGAGGGTCTGTCCAAGTCGAGGTCAGTCCAGTCCAGTCCAGTCAAGGCGTCTCTTGGGTTTTGGCTAAGTCCTCTCCGATCAACCAGCTGCTTCTCGCCTAGAACACTGTGAGTTGGTTTGTTTGAATTCCACTTGGAATTTAGGGTAGATCGAGTCGCATATAGAGTAGAATGATCACGTTATTGAATGGTAGAGTCCTTAGGGTTATTTTATTTATGGAACCGGACTCAGTTTAGCAAGGGCTAAGCTGAGATGAATGGAATTAAGACTGAGTTAATAACCTGACTAGGACTAGGGCTAGGATGCATCATGTTTTTCTATTCTTGCGTGTTGATATTGTTGAGTGCAGGTTCCCGTTATCTTTAAAGATAGTTTCTCAGCGGGAGGCTGGACTATCTGGGTAACGGTTTGATTGTATTGTTTAGTATTGATATTATTGTTTAGTAGTTAGTACTAAGGGTCTTAGGCCATATAGGCCGGACTACTGATACTATGGTTAGTCTTGTGGAGTCGAGTGTCTAGTTAGGATCTGGAACTTTATCTTTAGGTTAGGTTCTAGATTGAGTTTGTGTTGTGTGAGTGTGCCGACAGTATGTGCGTAACCCGCCCATACTAGGCTTGTGTAGGGGTGATTAGTGTTTCCTCGGCCTCGTACCCAGCGGGTTCAAGGAAACCCCTTATTCGCTGGATCGGGAAGACTCAGACGAACGGTGTCATGTACTATGGCTGAGTATTACACGACGGTGTAATGGGACAGTGACCCGAAGGACTGTGGGCTGTCGCGCGGTGACCCGAAGGACTGTGGGCCGCGGTCGGTTGAAAGTTCCTTCTTCTGGCCTTTGTGGTAGGGAGATAGGATATTGCCGATAGAGAGGAGGAACACGAGATCACCAGGGCCCATGTTAGAGTGAGTCTAGAGTTAGAACAGTGTGTCGAGTTAGTTTTATTGTGTCATCTTGAGGGTGAGGAACCCTCGAGATAGTGTAGCACCGATATACGGTGTTACGAGTTAGATCGAGTCGTAGTTACTCATAGTCTTATTAGTGTGATTGTGTTTGTGGTTGATTGATTTGCTTGCAGGTTCTGACATTAAGTCCTAAGTCTGGCTTAGGTACCGGATTAGGCTTGATGTGTATTTTGTTAGTGTAGGCCTGACGTTGGCCTATATGTGTTTGAGTGATTGCTTGTGAAGGGTGGTGGATATTAAAGCTATGCTGTATCATTGGTTGGCCGATCATGTTCTTGTTTGATTGTTGGTCGATCAACTAGTGATACTTGTATAGTCTAAGTGTCTAACACTACATGAGTATTGAACTCAGGCGTATATATGCTAACTAGGGATTGTTTGTTGACTTGTTTTAATGCAGGTTCCCGTTACTTGAAGCTAGATCATGGCAGGAGGCCAAGTCTAACTTAGTAACGGTTTGCTTAGCCTTAGCTTTTATTGCATGCTAGGGCTAGATTGATTGTTATTTTGGGTTGTCTGGGTAGAGTCTAGGTTGCGGGTAGAGGCCGCCAGCTCACTGAGTAACATTAGGTTACTCATCCAACTCCGTTGTCCTTTTTGCAGGTCGCTTTAGGTAAGGTTGATCGGATAGCTTGGTGCTGGACGTTAGGACCGCCGGTGTAGATTTTCATGCCTTTTGTAAACGGTATTGTGAATTGTGTTATGTTGACTCGATTTGGCATTAGGCCGGGCCCAGTCTTGAATTATTCAATGTATGAATATTTCTTGAATCAATAAAAGTAATTGTTTTATATGCGCTTCATGAGTACTCTGATATTTGACTAGTCCGGTCTAACACAACGTTAGGTCGAGGTACGGGTTGAAAAGCCTTAGGCCTTGATATAACGGAAAACGCTAACTCTAGGTACGGGTTGCAAAGCCTTATGCCTTGACGCAGCGGGACGAGTTAGTGGATGAACTGGTCTAGGTCGTGGAGTAAAATTTGTGACTCTGGCCGGATTGTCCCTAGCCCGTCACGTAGCGCTTCCGGACCATGGTGTTGGGTTGGACGGTCAGTCATGTTCTTGTTTGATTGTTGGCTGGCCGGCTGGCCTTTCATTTCCAACCCTTGGTGTGGGTCGTCCGTCGGTCATGTTCTTGTTTGATTGTTGGCCGGTGGGTCGACCTATGCTTAGGACGGTTCGGGGGTGTTACAGTCGGGGGCATTCTTATTTCATAGTCAGAGTTGAAATTCTTGGAATTATCAAAGACGAACAACTGCGAAAGCATTTGCCAATGATGTTTTCATTAATCAAGAACGAAAGTTGGGGGCTCGAAGACGATCAGATACCGTCCTAGTCACAACCATAAACGATGCCGACAAGGGATCAGCGGATGTTGCTTTTAGGACTCCGCTGGCACATAAAGGAATTGACGGAAGGGCACCACCAGGAGTGGAGCCTGCGGCTTAATTTGACTCAACACGGGGAAACTTACCAGGTCCAAACATAGTAAGGATTGACAGACTGAGAGCTCTTTCTTGATTCTATGGGTGGTGGTGCATGGCCGTTCTTAGTTGGTGGAGCGATTTGTCTGGTTAATTCCGTTAACGAACGAGACCTCAGCCTGCTAACTAGCTACGTGGAGGCATCCCTTCACGGAGACTATGGCCATATAGGCCAAGGAAGTTTGAGGCAATAACAGGTCTGTGATTCCCTTAGATGTTCTGGGCCGCACGCGTACTACACTGATATAATTATCGAGTTCACACCTTGACCGACAGGCCCGGGTAATCTTTGAAATTTCATCGTGATGGGGATAGATCATTGCAATTGTTGGTCTTCAACGAGGAATTCCTAGCAATTCATCAGCTCCCATTAACTACGTCCCTGCCCTTTGTACACACCGCCCGTCGCTCCTACCAATTGAATGATCCGGTGAAATGTTCGGATCGCGGCGACGTGGGTGGTGTAACACCCTGATCCGGCCGACAAGGCCATGGTCGAAGCCTTACATCGCCTGGTCCACTTCCTGGCCGAACCTCTTAATTTGTGCCCTTAATTTATAATATCGCCTAAAGGCGAGGGCTAACTTAAACCTTAGATAAAGACTTCCCTAGTCATTAATAGCTTAGATCCTTTCAACAGATACGCAACAGATTATTCTCTAGTTAACCATTGGTCTAAAACCAATCTAACACTTGTCTGGTCGAATCACCTTAGCCTTGGTCAGTTTACTCAACTACCAATTAGCTTAAAGGTCAATCGTAAACTCAAACTAAGCCATACGATTCTGAGGTTCCATTCCCCTAAACCATTCTATCTAGATCTACATAAGTAAATGCTAGATCATACCTTTGCCACATCTATGGAGCTTATTAGCTCATTGGTCCTCCATTGACTCAAATTACTCTCGCTTGACAGCTGAACCCCGATCACTTAATGATCTTACTTAATGTCCTTATTGTGACTCTTGCATCAAACAACTCCCCTAGGTACTTAGTCATTCAACCAACCATCCCCACAGACATAAGTAACCTTTCAGAAGTCTTTGAAAGGATAAGGGTTTGCATCTAGCCTTTCTCGGCTCATGCACAATCCGAAATCCTTTTGCCTTATAGGCAATAGTACCAAGTTCATCTTCTGGACTGACAAAGCTCATTATATCCTAAGTCAATCAACCAACCATCCTCACATGACTTGGAACTAATGAGTCTTCATCTGGCCTGACCGGCCTTGGGGCTTTACCCAGACAGCATATATGATTTGTTCATACCAACCGATGCATTCATTAATCAGGTTAGGACCTACACCTTGAACCATCATTCAGAGTTAAGGTCGTCCATACTCAACCATGATCATATCTTACACGGCCTTTCTTGAACAATCACATTTAGGCTCAGTATCTATGGTCTACGACACATAGTACTAGCTACCCACTTCGCCATGACTCTTAGCCAATCTCGAAGCTATCAACACCAAGGTTGATATCTAGAAACATCACATCAATACTCTTACTCCAGCAACGTGACTATCCATACTAGTGTTCGGCCATCGAACCATTGTCATGAAACATGATACGACCACTAGACTTGATAAGCCGTCGTCCACTTAGCATGTACTGATATAACCGGCCTTCCATTGCCATCATGTGGGTCTAAGCCCTACATGAGGCATATGGCGCCTATCCTACTCACCAACCCAAGGTTGATCGTAAGATGTCCCACTTAGCCTTTGCGGCCAGAACCATCCATCCATTGACCATGGATTATGGTTCATACATCAATCATGTTGTACGGATTGCTTTATCCTTAAGGCCTTCGCTATTTCCTTACAATCATGAATTGACCTGTAGGACAACCTATTTCCATCATGTGGGTCCATGCCTAACATAATGCATGTGGTGTCCTTGTAACCATCGAACCACTCGTACCCTTTTCGGTCCCGTTCTGTTCGTACCCTTTCAGTTCCGACCCGTTTGTACCCGTTCGGTCACGAACCATTCACATCCGATGGATCATGATACGTTCGTACCTCTTGGATCACGACACGTTTGTACCTCTTGGATCACAACACGTTCGTACCTCTTGGATCACGACATGATCGTAGATCTTGGATCACGATACATTGCATCCTTGGGATCACGATGCACCCTTTGGTCATTGGTACCCTTTGGTCCTCGTACCCTTTGGTCCTCATACCCTTTGATACTTGCAACCCTTCGTATCTCGTACCTTTTGGTTACTTGCATCCTTTGGTATCTCACAACCTTTGGTAACTCATGACCCTTGGCAACACGCAACCTTTGGCGACTAGTACCCTTTTGATCAAACCTATCCGCTATGGTTAGCAATCAACGTAACCAACCATGACCCCAGGGTCTATAACGTGGTAATATGGTTAACTATCACGTTCCATATATATATATATATATATATATATATATATATATATATATATATATATATAGACATAATAATATAAAGAGACAGAGATAGAACCACTCACAGCCGAGATAGCCCTTACCGATCGGTCAGTCCGTCTCTCGGCTAACCACCCTTGGACCCTTGCTCCTTGGCGCCTATTTCCCTCCAGGAATAGGTATTCTTATTGGCCTTAGTGACTTATAAAATCTACGGCCTCATATGGCTAAAGCCATACTCACCATGAACCGGATCGTGCCCTTATGGCTTTGATCCTGGATTATGCCCTTCCGGCTTAGATCCTCGTTTCTCATTGGGGGATCCCTTTGTTTAGGGCGTATGTCTTTTGTCTCAGACAGAATGAGACTGAATGAGAATGAATTCATAATCTCTGGACGTCCTCCCCTTTATATATTGAACCAAAGTTCATGTGCGAAGAGTCACATCCCTTCGAAGCATCCTTTTGGGACAGATCTTGGCCATCGATTACAATCAATGGTCCAGATCGTACCTGTTCAGAAATAGAAGGTTTCAGACCTTATAGGCACGTCCAACCCAAGACAAGACCTGGTACCCAAGCCCACGGCCTGCCCACAAGAGCCCAACGACTCATGGACTACATGGCCGGACCTCATGGTCCGCCACTGACCCGGACCAGGACCATCGGCCCAAAACTCGAACAGTCCGTCGAGCTGAGATGAGCTGACTCCCAGCTGCCTCAGCTGAGTGAGATAGTAGTCCAGCTAGTTTAGCTGATTTAACTTGGAACGAGCTAGGCTGAGCTTGACCGAGCTACGTCTAGCTGATCGAGCTTCTCGTAAGCATCGCCCAGCTTCTGTACAGCTTATCCTAGCTGACTTCTTTCTCTTATAAGGTTAAGTCTCAGCATCCTCACGTCCTTAACCTTCTATCTTGGCCATGGAACGCTAGCCTTAAGGTCTTAGGACCGGCTGGTACGTTTCCCTCGAACCATGGTCGTCCCGACAATCCTATCCATGATTGGGGGCGTGATAAGTCTCCACCACTTGAAATGGATTCGTCCTCGAACCCGGTGATGATTATACCTTGTCTTAAGACAAAATATTCCAGCCGAACTTATTCTAGTCTTGATCAGGGAATAGAACAAGCCTGATTCAGAACAACAAAAACCACTTCGATGATCAAATTCCTTTGACCGTCGTTATACAAGTCTCCCTTACTTGATAAGGATTTAACCACAAACAATCCTATCAGGGGTCCTTCTGGTTTTGCTTATGGCACCCTTACTGGTCTACTTCGACCACAGTCGAGGGTCCATCAAGCATTCATTCAAGTGATACTTGTAATTCCATCCAAAGACATTCCTTGTGTCACTAGACGAACTCTCCAGGTTGCGGTCCAACAAGTCTATGTCATTCTTTCGAATATCATCTTCTTCAGATTTTATTTTATCTCTGATCATAGTCCACGACTAGATCATAACAAGTCCCTTGGACATGCTGCATATTCGAGCCTTAGTAGATTTGGCCAATCCCCACGCCACTCGATGTACCAGTCAAGTCCTCACGAACTCGTTCCAATCTTTAGGCTGCTCGTCCTACAACGAGTCGTAACAGATTGTTATGGTTCTTTTGTCCTTTATGGACAATAAGGTTCATGACCTCAGCCAGAACGTACTGGATCATCCCCTTAACCAGCCACAACCTTTTCAGGCTTGGCCACATTGCGATCTTAGTCCCTCCAGACTAAAAACGCCTCAGACTTGACCTCTGTCCTTCACTGGACTTTGTCATAATTCGATCCTGGTCCATTTATGGACGTGATCGTATTCCGGTCCTGGTCCACTCAGGGACTCGACTGTTTCACCCCGACCATAGGTCCATCTCCGAATAGGTCGTGGCCTGATCCTCATCCCTTACTGGACTTGATCATTCTCTTCTCAACCTTAGGTCAATCTCCCACTTGGTTGTACTGTGACCATGGTCCTCTCTCGGACGTGGTCGACTTCAGCTCGGCCATCTCGGGAGGAGCCATCAGAAACAGACTCTAGGACAGTGGAGCTCCCCCTGGTTCCAGTTCAATCATAAATGGATCCGACCTATCAGGGGGGACACCCTGTAGCGAGCGGAACACATCTGGGAACTTAGACACCAACGGGTCCTCAGACAGATCTTTCAGATCAACAGAATTTGCCGCGCTCCATAGTGGTAATTGTGGTAAAAAATACTTCACAATCCCGTCTAAGCATCTGATCCACACGGAATGCTGACACCACTACTTTCCTTAAAGCCGGACTCAGACGTTGGATCTCGATACCAACGAGATCCCAGACAGATCAACAGAATTGCTGTGCTCCATAGTTGTAGTTGTGGTAAAAAAATACTTCACAACCCTGTCTATGCATCCGATTCACTTGGACTGCTGACACCCCTTCTTTCCTTAGAGCCGGACTCAGACTCAGACTTTGGTACTGGATCGGGTGAGGTCCAGTCTCCAATTGCACACGAACTTGGTGGCAATCGAGAGTGGCCCAATACTTTCCCAAAGAGATTCATGTATAGGATCATCTCATGATTCTGTAGGCGTGTGGATATTTTTCTCAATCAGATCTACAGGCAGATTTCTCCACTGGATCATCAGCGGGATATTTTTCATGAGCCCTAGTGAATGCATTATTTGCCCACCGGCTGCCCTCACTAGTCTCGAATCATCCCAGAACTCAGACAGAACAGACTCTTTCCGACCAGTCCCGGACTCACAAAACTATGTGTGGCCTCTGTTTTTCGAAAAGTATGTGTGTTTCCACACCACAAATCCACTTGTGGAAAATATCTCAGTTCATGACCACACCACAAAGAACGTCCCATAACATCCCTCATGACGTCACCAATCACTTAATACTTCCAATACCATTAGGTACCTAGATGAGTAGGATTTCAGTTCGATCACATATTTGGAAAACGTCCCATACCATTCTCCAAAGCGTCTTACTATTGCAAATGCTCACACCATTCACAACAGCAATTATAATATACTACAATCCCCATCATACTAAGATACTTAACATCATGTTCTTCCAATGATTGGAACGAACACCCTGAGTTTCCTCATTCTTTCTTTGGATGGATTCAGATTGAAATTGATTCATTCCATCTGACTCGATTAATGGAAACCTACCTTGACTTATACCGAGTCCTAACTGATCCATCTGATCAGAAGTCCACTCGTGTACTGGTCATGTAGTGTCTCCCTTGAGTCAGATTTTAATATTGCATATGCTTTACTTATTATGAACGACCATCAAGGGATAACACTTTACTTCAGTAGAATGCTGCACGTTTATTTCAACCCAAGCCACTCTGTGGTCCATGTTACTTCCCTTTTTCAGGTCATCCATAAACAAGTCTTGCATTGCTTCCATCCCTTCCAACCCGTCTATTACTTCTAAATACTAGATATACCAACCTTTCTGTTTTTAGGTTCTTGCCCTTGGAAAACGTATCTTGGCTAAGCCGGTTCATCTTAGAATTCCCACATTCACAAGCATGATACCCTAGCTTTCCTCAACTCTTTCTTGGCTCACCCAAACTAAGGTTTCATAGTCATCATAGTTTTGGAAATAATTTCGGTATGAAACTCATAATCTTAGAGCGTTGTCCTAAACAGGATCAAGCATGCTCTGATACCAACTTGTAATACCCTGATCCGGCCGACATGGCCGTGGTCGAAGCCTTACATCGCTCGGCCCACTTCCTGGCAGAACCTTTTAATTTTTGCCCTTTATTTATGATATCGCCTAAAGGCAAGGGCTAACTTAAACCTTATCTAAAGTCTTCCCTAGTCATTAATAGGTTAGATCCTTTCAACAGATATGCAGCGGATTATTCTCTAGTTAACCATTGGTCTAAAACAAATCTAACACTTGTCTGGTCGAATCACCTTAGCCTTGGTCAGCTTACTCAACTACCAATTAGCTTAAAGTTCAATCCTAAACCCAAACCAAGCCATACGATTCTGAAGGTCCATTCCCCTAAACCATTCTATCTAGATCTACATAAGTAAATGCTAGATCATACCTTTCCCACATCTATAGAGCTTATTAGCTCATCGGTCCTCCATTGACTCAAATTTCTCTTGCTTGACAGCTGAACCCCGATCACTCAATGATCTTACTTAAGGGTTTTATCGTGACTCCTGCATCAAACAACTCCCATAGGTACTTAGTCATTAAACCAACCATCCCCACATATATAAATAACCTTTGAGAAGTCTTTGAAAGGATAAGGGTTTGCATATGGCCTTTCTCGGCTCATGGACAATCCGAAATCCTTTTGCCTTATAGGCAATACTACCAAGTCCATCTTCCGGACTGACAAAGCTCATTAGATCCTAAGTCAATCAACCAACCATCCTCACATGACTTGGAAGTGATGAGTCTTCATCTGGCCTGACCGCCCTTGGGACTTAACCCAGACAACATATATGATTTGTTCATACCAACCGATGCATTAATTAATCAGGTTAGGACTGACACCTTGAACCATCATTCAGAGGTAAGGTCGTCCATACTCAATCATGATCAGATCTTACACGGCCTTCCTTGAAACACTTAGGCTCAGTATCTATGGTCTACGACACATAGTACTAGCCACACACTTCGTCATGACTCTTAGCCAATCTCGAAGCTATTAACACCAACGTTGATATCTAGAAGCATCACATCAATACTCTTACTCCAGCAACGTGACTATCCATACTAGTGTTCGGCCATCGAACCATCGTCATGAAACATGATCCGACCACTAGACTTGATAAGCCATCGTCCACTTAGCATGTACTGATATAACCGGCCTTCCATTGCCATCATGTGGGTCTATGCCCTACATGAGGCATATGGCGCCTATCTTACTCACCAACCAAAGGTTGATCGTAAGATATCCCACTTAGCCTTTGCGGCCAGAACCGTCATCCATTGACCATGGATTATGGTTCATACATCAATCATTTTGTACGGATTGCACTAGCCTTAAGGCCTTCGCTATTTCCTTACACTCATGTATTGACCTGTAGGACAACCTATTGCCATCATGTGGGTCCACGCCCAACATAATGCATTTGGTGTCCTTATGACCATTGAACCACTCGTACCCTTTTCGGTCCCGTTCCGTTCGTACCCTTTCAGTCCCAACCCGTTTGTACCCTTTCGGTCACTAACCGTTCACATCCGATGGATCATGATACGTTCGTACCTCTTGGATCACGACACGTTCGTACCTCTTGGATCATGACATGTTCGTACCTCTTGGATCACGACATGATCTTTGGCAACACGCAACCTTGGATCACGATGCACCCTTTGGTCCTCGTACCCTTTGATACTTGCAACCATTGGTATCTCGTACCTTTTGGTTACTAGCATCCTTTGGTATCTCACAACCTTTGGTAACTCATGACCCTTGGCAACACGCAACCTTTGGCGACTAGTACCCTTTTGATCCAACCTATCCGCTATGGTTAGCAATCAACGTAACCAACCATGACCCCATGGTCTATGACGTGGTAATATGGTTAACTATCACGTTCCATATATAAATCATATAGACATAATAATATAAAGAGACAGAGATAGAACCTCTCACAGCCGCTATAGCCATTACCAATTGGTTAGTCGGTCTCTCGGCTAACCACCCTTGGTCCTTGGCGCCTATTTCCGTCCAGGAATAGGTCTTCCTATTGGCCTTAGTGACTTATAAAAGCCACGGCTAGAAGCCATACTCACCATGAACCGGATAGTGCCCTTATGGTTTTGATCCCGGATTCTGCCCTTCCGGCTTGGATCCTCGTTTCTCATTGGGGGATCCCTTTGTTTAGGACGTGTGTCCTTTGTCTCAGACAGAATGAGACTGAATAAAAATGAATTCATAATCCCTGGAAGTCCTCCCCTTTATATAAAGAACCAAAGGTCATGTGCGAAGAGTCACATCCCTTCGAAGCATCTTTTGGGACAGAAGTTGGCCATCGATTACAATCAACGGTCCAGATCGTACCTGTTCAGAAATAGAAGGTTCAAGACCTTATAGGCACGTCCAACCCAAGCCAAGACCTGGTAACGAAGCCCACGGCCTGCCCACAAGAGCCCAGCGACTCATGGACTACATGGCCGGACCTCATGGCCCGCCACTGACCCGGACCCGGACCATCGGCCTAAAACTCGAACAGTCCGTCGAGCTGAGATGAGCTGACTCCCAGCTGCCTCAGCTGAGTGAGCTAGTAGTCCAGCTAGTTGAGCTGATTTAACTTGGAACGAGCTAGGCTGGGCTTGATTGAGCTACGTCTAGCTGATCGAGCTTCTTGTAAGCATCGCCCAGCTTCTGTACAGCTTATCCTAGCTGGCTTCTTTTTCTTATAAGGTTAAGTCTCAGCATCCTGCCGTCCTTAACCTTCTATCTTGGCCATGGAACGCTAGCCTTTAAGGTCTTCAGACCTGCTGGTACGTTTCCCTCGAACCATGGCCGTCCCGACAATCCTATCCAGGATTAGGGGCGTGACAGGTGGTTTGCTGTCTGCGACGTTGCGAGAAGTCCACTAAACCTTATCATTTAGAAGAAGAAGAAGTCGTAACAAGGTTTCCGTATGTGAACCTCCATAAGGATCATTGTCGTACCCTGGAAACATAATGACCTGAGAACGATGAAACATCACTCTCGGTGGGCCGGTTTCTTACTGTGCCTGCCGATTCCGTGGTTATGCGTTCATCCATGCCCAAGACTTCAGTTTTTGTTGGATCGTACGCGTAGCTTCCGGATATCACCAAAGCCCGGCATGAAAGTGTCAAGGAATATGTAACTAAACAGCCTGCTTTCGCCAACCCGGAGATGGTGTTTGTTCGGAAGTAATGCTGCAATGTAAAGTCTAAAACGACTCTCGACAATGGATATCTCGGCTCTCGCATCGATGAAGAACGTAGCAAAATGCGATACTTGGTGTGAATTGCAGAATCCCGTGAACCATCGAGTCTTTGAATGCAAGTTGCGCCCCAACCCTTCTAGCCGAGGGCACGTCTGCCTGGGTGTCACAAATCTTCATCCCCCCATCCTCTCGAGGATAGGGGACGGAAGCTGATCTCCCGTGTGTTACCGCACGTGGTTGGCAAAAATCCGAGCTAAGGATGCCAGGAGCATCTTGACATGCGGTGATGAATTCAATTCTCGTCATATAGTCAGACGTTCTTGTCCAAAAGCTCTTGATGACCCAGAGTCCTCAACGCGACCCCAGGTCAGGCGGGATCACCCACTGAGTTTAAGCATATCAATAAGCGGAGGAAAAGAAACTAACAAGGATTTCCTTAGTAACGGCGAGCGAACCGGGAATAGACCATCTTGAAAGTCAGACGTTTTTGGTGTTCGAATTGTAGTCTGGAGAAGCGTCCTCAGCGGCGGGTCAGGCCCAAGTTCCCTGGAAAGGGGCGCCAGAGAGGGTGAGATCCCCGTCGTGCCCAGACCCTATCGCACCACGAGGCACTATCTACGAGTCGGGTTGTTTGGGAATGCAGCCCCAATCGAGCGGTAAATTCCGTCCAAGGCTAAATGTGGGCGAGAGACCGATAGCAAACAAGTACCACGAGGTAAAGATGAAAAGGACTTTGAAAAGAGAGTCAAAGAATGCTTGAAATTGTCGGGAGGGAAGCGGATGGGGGCCGGCGATTCGTCCCGTTCGGATGCGGCGCAGAGCAATCCGGTCCGCCAATCGATTCGGGCCATGGACCAATGCAGATTAAGGTGGTGACCTAAGCCCGGGCTTTTGTTACGCCCACGGAGACGTCACTGCCTTAATCGTGGTCTGCAGCACGCGCCTCACAGCGTGCCTTGGCATCTGCGTGCTCAGGGCGTCGACATGTGGGCTCCCCATTAGACCCATCTTGAAACATGGACCAAGGAGTCTGACATGTGTGCGAGTCAACGGGTGAGTAAACCCGTAAGGTGCAAAGAAGCTGATTGGCTGGATCCCTCACGGGTGCACAGCCAACCGACCTTGATCTTCTGAGAAGGGTTAGATTGTGAGCATGCCTGTCGGGACCCGAAAGATGGTGAACTATGCCTGAGCGGGGCGAAGCCAGAGGAAACTCTGGTGGAGGCCCGCAGAGATACTGACGTGCAAATCGTTCGTCTCACTTGGGTATAGGGGTGAAAGACTAATCGAACCATCAAGTAGCTGGCTCCCTCTGAAGTTTCCCTCAGGATAGCTGGAGCTCGGAAACGAGTTCTATCGGGTAAAGCCAATGATTAGAGGCATCGGGGATGCAATGTCCTCGACCTATTCTCAAACTTTAAATAGGTAGGACGGGGTGGCTTCTTTGTTGAGCCATCCCACGGAATCGAGAGCTCCAAGTGGGCCATTTTTGGTAAGCAGAACTGGCGATGCGGGATGAACAACTCACCTGCCGAATCAACTAGCCCCGAAAATGGATGGCTCTTAGGCGCGCGACCTATACCCGGCCGTCGGGGCAAAAGCCAGGCCTCGATGAGTAGAAGGGTGCAGCGATCGCTGCAAAACCTAGGGCGTGAGACCGGGCGGAGCGGCCGTCGGTGCAGATCTTGGTGATAGTAGCAAATATTCAAATGAGAACTTTGAAGGCCGAAGAGGGGAAAGGTTCCATGTGAACGGCACTTGCACATGGGTTAGTCAATCCTAAGAGTCGGGGGAAACCCGTCTGATAGCGCTTATGCCCGAACTTCGAAAGGGGATCTGGTTAAAATTCTGGAACCGGGACGTGGGGGTTGACCGCTACGTTAGGAAGTCCGGAGACATTGGCAGGATTCCAGAAAGAGTTATCTTTTCTGTTTAACAGCCTGCCCACCCTGGAAACGGCTCAGCCGGAGGTAGGGTCCAGCGGCTGGAAGAGTGATATACCTTGGATTGGACCCGTTTTCATCCATGGTATATAGGTGTTTTACTATATATATATATATATCTATGTTTTCTACTCTTCTAGGTATGTTTTCAGGTTCAGGTGCATTTCGGAGTAAAGCTATGACTTTGGAGCATTTTGGAGCTTAAAAGACATTTCATCTGAGCTGACCATGTAGAGGTCGACGAGAGGAAGAACAATCGATCGATGCACATCCAGTGCTATCGATCGACACCATGAGATGCCTCGACAAATGAAGATTAATATCGATCAATGTACACAAGGACCATCGATCGAGACTCTTTCGTTGTCAACATACTAACCGTTGAGACACGAGATCTAGTTTATTAACCAGTGAAACATGCGACAGCTGATCACTGAGTTAAGCGGTTGAGGTCTAACATATCATGCATGCAGCCAATAGGCATCTATACATATTATAATCTCCAACACCTGAATAGTGGCCGTGCGTCTAATATCATTTCCAACCAAGTTACATTTACTATTTTCTTCTCTTGTTACTACTGCTATTTCATTTAAACATTTACAACTCTTAGAATTAATAAACACTAGATTTAATTGTTCCCTAGCTCCTTGTGGATTCGATCCCTAAGTACTACATCTGAACCTCTTTTGATGAGAGTAACACTCCTTACGGTAATTTGAGTGGTATCAAATTTGGCGCCGTTGCCGGGGAGGTTTGATCGCCATTAGATTTAGTTTTATTGATTCTTATTCTCTTCTCTACCCCCTTTCTAACATAATATTTTTCTTGTCTTTTCAGGTGCATGCCTAGCGGTACCAGAAGCAACAAGGAGAAAGACTTGCTGTTCTCAGACGATCCTGCTCATTTGGAACGCACCATCCATAGAGGTCAACGTTCCACATCGCTCGATGCAACAACTTCGTCGTCGATCGATACTCACAACCAACCGTCGACCGACACCAGACCTCCATCGTCGATCGATCCTAATCGTTCGACAATGATCGATATTACATCGTGTACGTCGATCGATACCATGTCGTCAAAAATGGTAAACGTTATTATTCTGCATAATGCAACAGGTCAGAAAATAGACGCACAGGGGTCTGTAATCCCTGATGCTGATGCTACAGGATCTTCTCAACCTGTAGACAAGGACGCTCGATCGAAACCACTGGCCGACTACAATCGCCCAGATGAGTACTATTCCAACAGATCAGCTATTCGACTTCCGGAGATCCAGAAGCAGAATTTCGAGCAGAAGCCTCAATACTACACTCTCGTGTCGCAGATACCCAACTCTGGGTTACTGCACGAGCATCCTATGGACCATCTAGAACGGTTCGAGGATTTAATCGCTGCTATTCGGATTGAAGGAGTCCCCGAAGATTACCTGTTGTGCAAGCTCTTCAGATACACGCTGAATGGAGAAGCGATGCACTGGCTTAGGCAGCTACCCACAGGATCCTTAACATCCTGGGCCGACATCAAGAATGCTTTCTTACGAAACTTCTTCGATGAGGCGCGCACTGAAGAAATTCGAAACAAAATTTCCACATTCTCGCAGGAGGTGGGAGAGTCCTTCAAAGATGCGTGGATTAGATTTAGGTTCTTCCAAAGAGGCTGTCCACACCACGGATTCAACGAAGTGCAGTTGCTAACACCACGAGGGCCAAAATCACCCGAACAGTCCACGGGAAGGGCCAGCATGCTGAGTCCGAGGACCAGAGTGCTGAGTCCAAGGACCAGCGTGCTGATATGTGTACTGATGGACAGCCACAGACGTCCTGTGTGTGCACACGGACACACACGGACAGCCACGGACGTCCTGTGTGTTCTGGCGGACACCCACGGACGTCCTGTGTGTACTGAACAGACAGCCCACGTGGGCCAAAATCACCCGAACAGTCCACGGGAAGGGCCAGCACGCTGAGTCCAAGGACCAACATGCTGATATGTGTACTGATGGACAGCCACAGACGTCCTGTGTGTGCTGACGGACACACACGGACACACAGGGACATCCACGTATGTCCTGTGTGTGCTGGCGGACACCCATGGACGTACTGTGTGTACTGAACAGACAGCCCATGTGGGCCAAAATCACCAGAACAGTCCACGGGAAGGGTCAGCGTGCTGAGACCAAGGACCAACGTGCTGATATGTCTACTGATGGACAGCCACGGACGTCCTGTGTGTGCAGACGGACACACACGGACACACACAGACAGCCATGGACGTCATGTGTGTGCTGACAGAGACCCACGGACGTCCAGTGTGTACTGAACAGACAGTCCACGTGGGCCAAAATCACCCGAACAGTACACGGGAAGGGCCAGCGTGCTGAGTCCAAGGACCAGCGTGCTGATATGTGTACTGATGGACAGCCACCGACGTCCTGTGTATGCTGACGGACACACACAAAGACACACACGGACAGCCACAGACGTCCTGTGTGTGCTGACGGACAGCCACGGACATCCTGTGTGTGCGGGCGGACACCCACGGACGTCATGTGTGTACTGAACAGACAGCCCACGTGGGCCAAAATCACCCAAACAGTCCACGGGAAGGGCCAGCATGCTGAGTCCAAGGACCGGCGTGCTGGTATGTGTATTGATGGACAGCCATGGACGTCCTGTGTGTGCTGACAGACACACATGGACAGCCACTGACGTCCGTGGGTGTCCGCCGTCCTGTGTGTTCTGGCGGACACCCAAGGACGTCCTGTGTGTACTGAACAGACAGACCACATGGGCCAAAATCACCCGAACATTCCACGGGAATGGCCAGCGTCCTGAGTCCAAGGACCAGCGTGCTGATATGTGTAATGATGGACAGCCACAGACGTTCTATGTGTGCTGACGGACAGCCACAGACGTCCTGTGTGTGCTGATGGACACACACGGACGTCCTGTGTGTGCTGACAAATACACCCGGACATCCTGTGTGTACTGAACAGACAGCCCACGTGGGCAAAAATCACTCAAACAGTCCACGGGAAGGGCCAGCGTGCTGAGTCCAAGGACCAGCGTGCTGATATGTGTACTGATGGACAGCCACGGACGTCCTGTCTGTGCTGACGGACACACACGGACACACACGGACAGCAACAGACGTCCTGTGTGTGCTGGCAGACACCCACGGACGTCCTGTTTTTACTGAACTGACAGCCCACGTGGGCCAAAATTACCCGAACAGTCCACGGGAAGGGCCAGCATGTTGAATCCAAGGACCAACGTGCTGATATGTGTACTGATGGACAGCCACGGACGTCCTGTGTGTGCTGACGGACACATACACAAACACGGACACACACGGACAGCCACGGACGTCCTGTGTGTGCTGGCGGACACCCACGGATGTCCTGTGTGGACTGAACAGACAGCCCATGTGGGCGAAAATCACCCGAACAGTCCACGGGAGGGGTCAGCGTGCTGAGTCCAAGGACCAACGTGCTGATATGTCTACTGGTGGACAGCCACGGACGTCGTGTGTGTGCTGACGGACAAACACGGACAGCCACGGACGTCCTGTGTGTGCTGACGGACACACACGGACGTCCTGTGGTTGTTGACGGACACCACGGACATCCTGTGTGTACTAAACAAACATCCCACGTGGGCCAAAATCACCCAAACAGTCCACGGGAAGGGCCAGCGTGCTGAGTCGAAGGACCAGCGTGCTGATATGTATACTGATGGACAACCACGGACGTCCTGTGTGTGTTGACGGACACACACGAACAGCCACATACGTCCTGTGTGTGCTGACGGACTGCCACGGACGTCCTGTGTGTGCTGGCGGACACCTACGGACGTCCTGTGTGTACTGAACAGACAGCCCACGTGGGCCAAAATCACCCAAACAGTCAACGGGAAGGGCCAGCGTGCTGAGTCCAAGGACCAGCGTGCTGATATGTGTACTGATGGACAGCTACAGACGTCCTGTGTGTTGTGACGGACACACACGGACACACACGGTCAGCCACGGACGTCCTGTGTGTGCTTGCGGACACCCACAGACGTCATGTGTGTACTGAAAAGACAGCCTACGTGGGCCAAAATCACCCGAACAGTCCACAGGAAGGGCCAGCGTGCAGAGTCCAAGGACCAGCATGCTGATATGTGTACTGATGGACAGCTGCGGACATCCTGTATGCGCTGACGGACACACACGGACACACACAGACACACACGGACAGCCACAGACGTCCTGTGTGTGCTGACGGACAGCCACAGACGTCCTGTGTGTGCTGGCGGACACCCACGGACGTCCTGTGTGTACTGAACAGACACCCTACGTGGGCCAAAATCACCCAAACAGTCCACGGGAAGGGCCAGCGTGCTGAGTCCAAGGACCGGCGTGATGATATGTGTATTGATGGACAGCTACGGACGTCATGTGTGTGCTGACGGACAAACACAGACACACAGGGACAGCCACGGACGTCCGTGGGTGTCCGCCGTTGTGGGAACCAAAATTTGCACTGTCGATTTCCGTTTAAATAAGGAAACTAGGAAAACCCTAATTTCCCAGAGGACTCGGATATCTGCTAATTACCACATGTCAAGCAATCAGAACACGAGAATAACAACGATAAGAATAAGAAATCGAAAAAAGAGACCAAAGTAGATCTTATTCAAAATCACCCGAACAGTAGACGACAAGGTATAAGCCTGGGCTCGAGAGCTGTCGGCGAGATTCATAGTTCTAGCAACCCTAAGACGGCTAAACGTAATTGAGTCGCAGCTCGAAATAACAAAAACGGAAAATTGCCTAAATTGCTCTAAGTGCTAAGTTTGCTCTGAAAAATTCTCTCTTTATGCTCCTCGCCTAGGACTCCTTATATACTAGCTCCAAGGTTGGTTAACGCTTTTAATCTTCTGCCCTTAAGACGTCATAGCATAAAAATGAAGATATTTCATTTTTCCCGATCTTCACAATTATCTTCAAAACTTCCGTATTTATCCGCGGAAACTTGACATTTATCCTCCCTTGTGGACCAAGCGTAAACCGTGCGGTGGTTTACGGGCTTTTGGTTAAGAAATTGTAGGATGGGCCTCGAGTCGTGTCTTAGGTCCCTATGGGCCGTCTTCCGACTCGATACGTTTCTTACGATTTCTTTCGATAAAGAACAAACTTTCCGTGGTTTTTAACTCGCAAAGATTGATCGATAATTTTGAATAGCGGAAAACATAGACTGAGCTTGCTACGTTCTTCGGGAGATAGCATTTGAAGGTTTGACGAGAATGCATGGACTGGTGTCGTCTTGACGTTTCGGAAGAGCTCAGTCGCTTTGCAGCGACCGAGCAGGACGAGCTCTCGGTCGAAAGAAAACAAAATATAGGTTCTATTATACGCGGATCCATAAATGATCCAATTACCATCCTTCTTTTTTGTTTTGTAGGAGTTAAAAAAATAATATGATGGTTCCGTTGCTTTATATATCATTTTTTTTATCTGTCTATAATTCAGCAATCCCAAGTGTCTTTTTTTTTTTTTTGTAAATAAGCTTCCGGTGTGAAAACAAAGTTTGTGACGTTGAGATGTGCCCGAATATGGAAAATATCATTTTAAATACCCCTTTCTTATCCCATACTACTCTTTCAATATATAATCTAATTTTTTTAATCTAAAAAATTTCATATCGAATTCGAAGTGCCATGCTATTATTACTTAACTAATTCATATTTCCGAGGGCGAAGCGTGAGGGAATGCTATACGTTTGGTAATTTCTCCTCCGACTAGGATAAATGATGCTATTGAAGCGGCAAATCCCATGCATATTGTCTGTACATCGGGTCGCACGAGCGGGACGAGCGCTCGGTCGCTACGTAGCGACCGAGCTTGGCCGAGAGATCGGTCGCTACGTAGCGACCAAGCTTTGGCTCGGTCTCTACGTAGCGACCGAGCGGGTTGGATGCTCGGTCGCTACGTAGCGACCAAGATCGGCTCGGACTTGGTTGCTACGTAGCGAACGGACAGCGTGTATGTGCGGTAGCTACGCAATGATCGAGCTTGGTTCGTTTGCTTTGAATCTTCAAGGATACTTCTTCGTAAAAACTTCGTATTGGTTATTTTTTACGAAAATTATATCTTTCTTTTTACTACCTCTTTCGGAAATGTGATTCGAGGGTTTTCGGGTAATTCCGTCGTAACCGTTTTGACCCCAATAGTTAGCCCCCCAGCCCGTTAGGACCATGCATCGTAGGGTCCTAGCGTGCGGTTAGGCATGTTTGGCAAGTTAGGCGTGTTGGACGGAATTAATATCCGAAAGTCCGAGTTTGAATAGTAACTTCTCATGCCTATAAGAAGGGAGGTAACTTGTTTCTAGTTTTTCACTTCATTATCTTCTCAAAGTTTAAGAGTGAAAAGGTCCTTTCAATTTTCACTCTCTGGCATTGAGATTTTTCCTTTCCCTCCCTGTTGAGAATGTCTCAAGGGATTTCGGGAAACGCTCGGCCTACTATCTTCAATTGCGAAACTGTCTGTGACCAACGCGGTGAGGTTGTTCGAGAGATCGACTCCGCTGACCCTGCCGAGGCCGACGCACATTGGGTGGCTTTGTCCAACGTGGAAGAACCGCCTCCCGAGCCGTGGGTTCCCGTGAGGCCTTTTTCGGAAAGGGTCATCGGGAGACCGAGCAGGTGTACCCTCCCATTCCTTGGGACCGTACGCAGCTTCTGTCACGTTCCGGAAAACGTGGATTTTCGATTACCCCTCGAGGGGGAGAGGGCTGACGAACATCCCAAAGGCTTTTTTACTTTGTACGAGGAGCATCTGATGCGTGCTCGCCTATGGTTTCCCATACCGTCGGTTATAGTAGTGTTTCTGAACCTTTTGGAAGTTTCGATAAGTCAGATTTCTCCCCGCGGTATTAACCACCTTGTCGGGTTGCTAGTCTTGGGATACGAGCGAGGCATAGAGCTTACTGCTGAATATCTCAAAGCTTTCCTTACCATGTCTCGTGTTGGGGCCGATCGTCTGTATGGTTTTAGACCGCGTACTTTGATGGAGGTCCTGAAAGGATTCCCTCAGGGCGATCGTGGATGGAAGAGTTACTTTTTTTACGTTAGATTGGATCAAGCCTCGGTTGCCGTGGAGTGCCTTCCCTCCTTTAGGCGACTGTGGGGATGTAGGAGGTAACGTGTTGAATGATCACTCATTATTTTCTTACCACCCATTTTTTTTTACTTTATATCTGAACTATGTCTATTTTGTAGTGCACAACCCCATTCCTCCTTTTCTGGAAGATCTGTGCGTCGTTCGAAACCTTCTCCGTGGTGGCCCACTGCTTTGGGGTTACTTTTCTCCCGAGAGGGTCCGTGCTGCGGTCGAAATCATCGATCTTGTTTCAGCTCGTCGATTGATGATGACTTGGGGGTGTTTTTTGAAGATACTTCCTTGCCTGCTGTCTATGCCACTGGGCAGAGCAGTGGTCAAAGGCCGCCCGACCCTGAGGATGATGCAGAACCGACCGTTGAGGATCCCGTCTTTGGTGGGTGAGAAGGTAGCGATTGGACGGACTGATCCTTTGTGTCGATGGTTGAGTTGGATTATCGTTTATTTGTTTTTGGCCGAGTGTGGCCTTTTAAATTTGGATTTCGTTTAGGCCTAGATGGCTGTATTTGTATTTTCCGGGACTGGTCGTTGGTGGCTTTGAATCCCTTACCGCTTTACGCAGTTTATATATATGATGAATGTTTCATCTCGAATTTTCCTGAGTATAGTCGAAGTAAATATGAGTTGTCGTCTCATATTTAGTTCCGCTGAGACGTTCAATCTGTTGGTTCATTCGTGATTCTCGTAGAAAATTACTTATCTCTACGATTTTCGGGAACATTGAGATGTGAACAGAGAGACATGGTTTAGGATCTCGTATCTTTTGGATATCATGTCTTGAGATGTTTGAGACCAGAGCGTTGGGTTTAGGGCAAGACCTAGGTTTACTTTCGGTTGAGGTTTGTGCGGTGACTAGCCGGCTATCGTTTTTCCTGTTGCGATTTCTTCCTGACTCGCACCGATTTAAAGTCCGCGATAGGTTCTCGGCTTATATGACTTGTATGGTACGAATCGAGCATCTTCTTAGAGGCAATTTTTAAGCCAACTGGGAGTGCTAAACCAAAATTTCAGATTTTTGTTGTAGCGCGCTTTCGTCCTAGTGTTGGATGTTTTTGAAGATCAAAAGAGTGATCGAATTGCGTCTGTTTAAGACGGCTGGCGTGTTCGTCGGGGCCAATCGACGAACCGGGTGTAAGGTTTTTGTGGTCGCGTTCGGACAATTTGTTAGTATTATCTTCGAATTTAAACTTTGCGACGTCTTGCAGTTGTTTCGAGGATTATACGTGTATCTTTGTGTGTTTGAAAGATGATAATTTTACGATTTTGAGCCGTATGAGGCTGCAGACAAGAGTCTTAACGTTTCCAGGCGTGTCCTGAAAGTTTTTGCGTTTAACCGAATCGTAAACATTTTTGATAAAAAGGAGAAACGTAGATTATAGTATTCATTTTTGAAGTTTCTAAAAACTCGATGAAGATTTTTCGAAGTGGGAGTATACGAGTATACGCACCCACTCCTCCCCTCCTTTTTAGAGAGGGGGATAGATGAACTCGTCTTTTGACGAGCTGCCTATGTACCCCTTTCGAGGATCAAGCCATCTCGTAGTTTTGCTTCATGCCGCGAGTGTTTTTACTCGGCGGTAGACGTCGCGCTGTCCGCCTTGACTGTGTTGATCGTGGCTGGGTCAACGCTATTTTCGGATGTTCCGGTTGAGTTGTAGCGTGGACTTCGGACTCGTGTCGAGTTTCGGCGTCCGATGCGTTTGCGTTGGTAGACAATTTTAATTCGTCTTTTCTTGGGCGTTTTTGGCTGAAGATCGATCTATCTTCGTGCGTTTGCCCATTTGCAGTTGCAGAAGTCGTGTTTGCCTTAACTTGTGCTCTGCGAGGAA
>NW_022610853.1:0-36417 GCF_000309985.2 Brassica rapa
TAAGCCAGCTGAATCCCCTTGCCATTCCGCACCTTATTCGGAATCCTGATCCTGAGCTACAAGCATGGTCTCTCCCTTACCATCGATCACTTTGAAACGCTTTTGAGGCTACAGATCATCAAGGATACAGACAAGTATAGGCTGTCCCTCGGAGCTTCATGGGGGTGGTTAAAAGGTTTAGTTCCAACTCCAACTCGCAGAAGAATTTTTTCTTCTTCAGTCGTAGACGACGGCTGCATCTGTCGAAGAGAGTTGTTATCCCATTGTTCCGGAGGTTGCCGAATGACCGTCCCTCTTCATCATCTGGTTGTTCTGTGCCCCGAGGATATTATCGAAGAGAGAGATCATTCTCAGGAACGGTCCGTTTTTCTGGACTTCTTTTACGCCAAAGGCGAGTTCGGAAGGCGTTGAGGTTTGTGCTCCGCGGTCCTGTTTTGGGCGTGGAAACATGTGCGATTCGTTACGAGCCCGATCGCATGCAGAGTCCCGACGCTGCTCCGAGTCCGACGCGTCCGCGACGGGGGTGGGCGAACTCTTCGAAGGAGAAAGATATAGATCTTGGTGACATAGAGTTTTCGATGGACGATTCTAGGCTTCCAGGATGGGATCCAGACCTTGCTTACGGCGATGGAAGCGGTACGAGCGAGGTCCCTATTCTGGACTTCGATGATTTCTTTACTGGTCTACCCTCGGGCTATGATGCTCCTCCTCCTACGAACGAATCGGGGAGGCCGAAAGTCATCACAGAAGGGTCTCGCATCATCAACGGGGTTAGTTTTTTTGAAAATTCTGGCGATTGCTAGGTGTTTCTTTTTCCGCTTATAACATGTTAATCGGTTTCGCAGGGCCTTAACTTGTTTGGCTCGGCCATTGAGGCGAGCCATAGGGAAGGCATGGTCTATCGCTTTAAGCGGAGAAAGCGGAAAGAGATCTTGCTCGCGTGCAAGGCGAGATGTTGGAGCGAGATGCGCAACTCGCTCGTGATCATGCGAGGGCTGTCCGCAAGGCGGAACGGAAGGGAAGGAGGGAGATCGTCGAGGTGATTAAGACTTGTGCCTCTCAATTCCAGGTCGAGTATGGGAACCTCAAGGACGCCTTCACCTCGGTGGGCGATTTCCGTGAGTGTCGTGGTTCAGTCGGGAGTCTTTGGAAAACGCAAGCCTACAACTATGTTTTCGAGAAAGAGATGAGTTTGATGAAGTGCGGCATAAAAGAACATGCTCACGCTGAGGGGCTCATTCCCTCGATCGACGGAAGGATCCAGGGATTCTGGGATCCCATCCCGGTTTCTCCTGATACTGAAGAGGTCGCGACCGAGTTTCCCGATAATGGCAAGGAAGTGGATCGTCCTGCGGATGCATTTGGAGATTCGTTGTCCGGCAACTTTTACTTTGAACCTTGAGAGATGGAGTGATCATTGAGAGGGACGAGTTTGTTTATCTGTTCTGCGTTTGTGGCCGAGTGTGGCCTGTATTTCGAGAGATTGTATGGGCCTGTTTTGGCTGTTTTATCGTTTACCGGGACTGGCCGTTGGTGGCTTTGAATCCCTACCGCTTTACGCGGTTTATATATATATGATGGATATTTAATTTCGTTGAGACGTTCAATCTGTCGGTTCGTTCTTGACTTTTCGTAAAAAATACTTATTCTTACGATTTTCGGGAACGTTGAGATGTGAACGGAGAGACATGATTTAGGATCTCGTATCATTTAGATATCATGTCTTGAGATATCTGAGACCAATGCGATGGGTTTAGGGCAAGACCTAGATTTACTTTCAGTTTAAGGTTTGTGCGGTGACTAGCCAACTATCGATTTTCCTGTTGCGATTTCTTCCTGATTCGTACCGATTTAAAGTCCGCGATATGTTCTCGGCTTATACGACTTGTATGGTATGAATCGAGCATCTTTCCAGAGACAATTTTTAAGTCAACTGGAAGTGCTAAACCAAAATTTTGAATTTTTGTTGTAGCGCGCTTTCGTCCTTGCGTTGGACGTTTGAAGATCAAAAAGAGTGATCAAGTTGCGTTTGTTTAATATGGCTGGCGTATTCGTTGGGGCCAATCGAAGAACGGGGTGTAAGGTTTTTTGTGGTCGCGGTCAGACAATTTGTTCGTATCATCTCAAATTTTTAACTTGGCGACGTCTCGCAGTTGTTTCAAAGATTATACGTATATCTTAAGTGTTGAAGAATGATTATTTTACGATTTTGGGCCGGATGAGGCCGCTGACCAGAGTCTTAACGTTTGTAGAGTTTCTAGGCGTATCCTGAGACATTTGCGTTAACTGAAGCGTAAGCGTTTTAATAAAAAGGAGCAATATATATTGTAAACAAATTTTGAAATCTCTAAAAAACTTGATTACAATAACGCATCTTTTCCTATGTGGAAGTATGCGAGTATACGCACCCACTCCCCCCCCCCCTTTTTAAAGAGGGGGATAGCTGAACTCGTCTTTCGACGAGCTGCCTACGTACCTCTTTCGAGGATCAAGCTCTCTCGTAGTTCTGTTTTATGCCGCGAGCTTTTTTACTCGGCCATTGTCGCTGTGCTGACCGCCTTGGTCGCGATGACCGTGGCCGGGGCTGTGACACCCCCGATCGTAGATGACCGGAAATGACACGGTCGATGTTCCTTGATGGTCGACTGAGGTTCTCAGAATACTTTCGATCGCCTTAGACCAACAACCAAAGAACACCAACGCTCTTATCGGATATAACTCTAGGCTTTTCAACCCGACAAAGCAATACCCGATAGTTAGTTTGTCCGGACAAGGACTAATATCATATGGAACATGTACTTTTAAAAAAACATTCTTTATATCAATCTAAAGCATCTTACAAAATTTGTTATAAATTAAACTCGAGGTTTTCGGTCAATAAATCTTATAAATAAGAAATATCAAAAAGCCTTTGCAAGGATAATAAAACTACCACTGGCTAATGCTGTTCCTTCCCGTCCTAGAGTAAGGTCTTCGCCTATTGGTTACCTGCATCACAAATGAGTCATGAGTAACTAGTTTACTCAGTGAGCCTAATCCCGCACGCCAACATATATTAATAATATCTCAAGCAATCAACTTCATTTGTATGCAGTGGAAATATATTCCATATCTGGATATTTATATATAAGGAATATTCTTCCATCATTGTGAATCTAATCATATACCTCACTTCCTATTCCCGTCTCTCATATCATTCATATAATCATATATATATATATATACCAACCCGAGAAACCACAAAGGCTAAACGAGTCTAGCGAGTTAGCATCACCATCAGATATTCAAAGATCGAACATCTAACGCTGCATGCAGTTACACGGCCTCCAGGGTGTGACCCCATCATCGTGTCTTCGTGACCTTGTTCCATATCGCAGGACCAATTCACGGTAATCATCATTCATACGGGAATATTTTGGAAAACAGGTTTATAATAAGACTTCACATGATTAATACTTCAATACTTAATACTATACATATGTATTAGTACTTGAGAACAAGTACTGAGGTTTGGAATAAACCTCTATGATCATTCAAAAATATTTATTAAGTGTTTACACTAAGTGAACACCTCACCAGTTCAATATTGATCAAGAGGCAAAGCCTATCAATCATCTACAATCAGTATGTTCATTCAAGAAATATTCATTCACTACTCATCAATCATCTATCTAGACTCACCTATGATTCCATGAGATTAGCTAGGGAAGACTAAACTCGAGCTCAACTAATAACACTCCATTTCACTCCTGATTCCGAATGTGTGGATACAAGATCAGTCAGGTTGATTCCAACAGAAACTCTACTCAGCTTAGTTCAAAGCAGTTCAGTTCGTTTGAAGGATAATTCAGTTCAGCTAAGCCTTTAAAAAAAATATCCAAGAGACATAACTGAACCAAGATCAATCCACATACAGGTTTAAAAACTAATCTGGACAGGAAGCTTAACAAATCAGTCCACTTGTTCCAAACAAAACTTCTCTGAACTAGTAGCTATGGCTTACCGATTTCCTCAAGCTTTAAGATGAACTTGGTTGATATAAACTTCAAGCTGAACACACGTCTAACCTGATCAGGACAAGATACCCATGATAGGTTAAAGATCAGAAACAAACCAAATCGTTTTGGTTACCTAACAAGAACTGAAGCTCAAGCAAAACTGATCTCATCAAACCCATATTTTATTACCGATAAAATCCAAGGCTAAAAAACTTGGGTGATTCTAAACTCTTGGACACCAAACCTTCAGCTCTTAACCATACCAGAACACACTGATTAAAGTCACAGGATGGTGAGAAAGGTTTGTCCATGCTCACTCCTCTTCTCTGAATATTTTTCTGAATTTTTCATGAATCTTTTCTCTCAGATTTTTCTCTCTTCTTTCTCTCTTTCTCTCTGAATTTTTCTCTGGTTTTTCTTGCAGGTTATGAACGTCCAGAGGAGAGAAGAAGGTGTTTTAAAGCATAAGGAGTTACTTCAGATGAGGGTTTACTTCCACACAAGGCAAAGCTGAGCCTAGACAGGTGGAGACATGCTTCAGCACACTAAGCAGCACAAGCAGCTGAACTTTTCCTTCCCATGAAGAAAGCTACAAGCAGCTGAAGCAAGTAGCTTGTGACCAGCATGTGACTTCTAATGAGCAAGCAGGCAAGCAAGTAGGTGCAGGTCATGTGACCTAATTACTGAGGAAGCAATTAGGCTAGAAGGTGCAAGGCATGTGACTGTTCAGAAATAATTTTAAGAGTTTTGTCGATATTTTTCGGACTGTTTCGACTAAATATTTTTCATCATTCGAATCTCGTCCTGCTCTGAATAAACTCGCCTAGCATGAATAAAAATCGACAATAATAATTAACACTCGACCAGAACCATCAAGGGATGGTTTTTCGACCAAAAGACAGCCCGTCGAGAGATTAATTCACCGTGTCGAATTTTATTTAAATTCTGATCGATCAATCTTTAAACTGATCTTAAAGAATTTTCTCGACCAAAATTATATCTGCTCGTGGGGGTCATTACATTCTTCCCCCCTCAAAAGAATTTGTCCCCGAATTCTAAAAACGTAGCTGTACACTCTTTACTGAACAGTCTCTGAAAGGAGTTCTGGATATTAGATCTGACCTTATCTTAATCTGCCCATATCAAAACAACTCATGGTCGATCCCTTGATTCCCCCAACCGATCCTTTCTTTTCTGAGCAGCCACTTTCAAGATAACCAAATTCTTTACTCTGCACAATTCTTGTCAACTGCGGTCTGCATACTTTTTCTAACAATCTTGTATCTGTAGACTATTATTTCTCAACCTTTTCTATCTGGCTCTCCCCCATAACAACAACATGAAATTTGGAACGTGAGGTGATGTGCCATACGTGAATGTAACATCTCCAGTCTAATCAATGTTAACTTGATTAACCGTGCAACAATCAAACAAGAACATGCACGATCAATCACACCAACATGATTCAGACCAGGGGTGCTACTCTCAAATAAACACACTCACCTATTCCAAGAATGATTTCACTTACAGTATTCTTTACACTTCTGATCTATCTGAAATGCTCTTCATAATCTTCTAACTACTACTAGAACTCGACAAGAACCACTTGGTGAAATCCCTAGGCTATTGCAGTGAATTCATGTTCAACAAGAATACTGAACATGTTACTTTTTTAGATGTCGACCATCCTTTCAATGCCTTAAACACATCTTCATCTTCCCTGATTATCAGACTGTCTTCTACTCTGCTCCTTTTCATCTTCAACTTTCTAAACGACCAAGTTACTAGAGTACACTTCTTCACATGTTCCCAAAAGTTCTTCAACACGCCATACTGATTTGAATCATACTCGAACACTTGGTAGAATACCATTGTAGGCCAACAATAGCTGGTCCTCTTCAAAAAACTTCTTTCCTTAATATCCTAATTGAGCTCGGTAACTAGATAGCCAATCTCATTCTAGATAGAAACATACCGCTCTAACGGAAGTACTATGGAATTGGGAAGACATACCATAACTTTAATTGGCAGCCCGTACTTCCAAATAAGAACGGTAGACTTGAATTCACAAAAGTGAATCTTCTCTAATACTATGACATCGCTCAGGAACTACAACCATGTGTTGTTCCCGAATCAAACACAATATGAGCGGAGAATTCCATCCATAGGCAAGGTCTCTTACGACACCTTGATCACAATTCACATTTTTTTTTAATTTCCAATCATTCATAAAATTTTAAAAATGCACACAACACACAATGGGATAAGAAGCAAACCTGTGATTGGACCTTTCAGGGGTTTGGACGGTCCAGTCCACTATAAAGTGTAGGCTCTACCCAAATAGCCTAACACTTGGATGTGGACTAACGGTAAGGAAAAGCGAACAAGTTCAACAAGTGTTATCCTAGGTATAGGTAATGTAGATCGGGTAACTTCATGAGGAAGGGTTAACCTAAAATCCTAACTCTTCACAAGAACAACCAAAGCGCGAATTATGGAAACGTTCCGGGATTTCCCAAACTTTGACAATCACGACCATTCTGTCCTTGCTAGTCACAACCATAACGGCTCAAGTTCCTCGATCTTGATCTGATCAAATGTACACCCAAAATCATCCCCAACGACTTACTTAACTCACTTCTTGAAGCTGACCTTTGATCTGCAGCGGTCGGAAAATAAACGGTCTGCGTGACTTGGTTAACTTCTTCAGAAATAATAGCTTTTTAACATTCACGTCATACTCTAACATCTCCTCGAAGCTTTGAAACTCCATGGTAGTTTATCTACTCTAAAATTCTTGGCTAAGTTCCCAAAGATTTTCCGTATGATCTTTGGCTTATTCTCCAAACCATAATCAATGAATGAAATTTACTCGACCACATATCTCGATGCTGAAATTGTTGTATATGATTAACTCGACCTGAACCTTCTGGCGGAAACATCCCAATGTACCAACTCCGTAAACTGAATCTTCAATCGGTCCCATATCTTGTGTAGAAAATTCTACTTCTTAAACTCTTGAGATCTGTCCAACTCGATCTCACCTCTCTGAAGTAATTCTTGACTCTTGACTAACAACTCCTTGCATTCATCTTCAAATAGCTAGCTGCAAAATCCTTCTTGTAATTTTCTGAACAGCATCCACGTCAATATTATGCTCTGAGTGTTGCACCCCAAATCTGCCTCAAGCCAAAGTATACCTCAAACAGTTTAGTCCTTCTTAAGTATCTTGTGGTCCCAACTTCTTCTTCTTTGCATCACAAGTTTCATGATGTCTCATTGCAAACAAAATGCTTCATGTGCTTCTACCATCTTGTAATAAAGTCGAGCTATCAATTCTAAGCTTAAAACAAATGATGAACAATTCAGGATTGTATGGCTCTGGTCCTGGTACGGCTCATCATAAACTGGATCAACATGAGCAGAAGGTAGAACAAGTGCATCTGAGTGATCATGTGTAGTCGAATCTCTCTGAATCGGATCACAACCAACACCCACCTTGACATTGATAACACACGAGTCCGGAGATGTATTCGATGTATCAATTCTGTCCCATATCTCTCTCTAAAGAATTGGCATCCCCCACTAGAATTCAAAAGAACGACGGGAAGGCATGACGTTACTGACTCTTAACAGGGCGGTAGTGAACCCGACCATGAAGGTAGCAAACTCGAGCATAATGATAGTAATACCGGTAAGCACAGTCCACCCGTTCAATCTTGTCTCGGTGCTTCTGCTATGAAAGATCACGGTTAGGTAACTACCCATGACTATCTATCCTAAAATAAAGGAACAAGCCAGCATATCCTAGTTATCCTTGCGACTCATTTTGACTCAAAAAACATTTGAAACAAGTCCCATTCTAGCATCGTATAACCATGCCCTGATACCACCTTTGTGACACCCCCCGATCATAGATGACCGGAAATGACACGGTCGATGTTCCTTGATGGTCGATCTGAGGTTCTCAAAATACTTTCGATCGCCTTAGACCAACAACCAAAGAACACCAACGCTCTTATTGGATATAACTCTAGGCTTTTCAACCCGACAAAGCAATACCCGATAGTTAGTTTGTCCGGACAAGGACTAATATCATATGGAACATGTACTTTAAAAAAACATTCTTTATATATCAATCTAAAGCATCTTACAAAATTTGTTATAAATTAAACTCGAGGTTTTCGGTCAATAAATCTTATAAATAAGAAATATCAAAACGTCCTTGCAAGGATAATAAAACTACCACTGGCTAATGCTGTTCCTTCCCGTCCTAGAGTAAGGTCTCTCCCGCCTATTGGTTACCTGCATCACAAATGAGTCATGAGTAACTAGTTTACTCAGTGAGCCTAATCCCGTACCCCAACATATATTACTAATATCTCAAGCAGTCAACTTCATTTGTATGCAGTGGAAATATATTCCATATCTGGATATTTATATATAAGGAATATTCTTCCATCATTGTGAATCTAATCATATACCTCACTTCCTATTCCCGTCTCTCATATCATTCATATAATCATATATATATATATATATATATACGAGAACCGAGAAACCACAAAGGCTAAACGAGTCTAGCGAGTTAGCATCACCATCAGATATTCAAAGATCGAACATCTAACGCTGCATGCAGTTACACGGCCTCCAGGATGCGACCCCATCATCATGTCTTCGGGACCTTGTTCCATATCGCAGGACCAATTCACGGTAATCATCATTCATACGGGAATATTTTGGAAAACAGGTTTATAATAAGACTTCACATGATTAATACTTCCGTACTTAATACTATACATATGTATTAGTACTTGAGAACAAGTACTGAGGTTTGGAATAAACCACTATGATCATTCAAAAATATTTATTAAGTGTTTACACTAAGTGAACACCTAACCAGTTCAATATTGATCAAGAGGCAAAGCCTATCAATCATCTACAATCAGTATGTTCATTCAAGAAATATTCATTCACTACTCATCAATCATCTATCTAGACTCACCTATGATTCCATGAGATTGGCTAGGGAAGACTAAACTCGAGCTCAACTAATAACACTCCATTTCACTCCTGATTCAGAATGTGTGGATACAAGATCAGTCAGGTTGATTCCAACAGAAACTCTACTCAGCTTAGTTCAAAGCAGTTCAGTTCGTTTGAAGGATAATTCAGTTCAGCTAAGCCTTTAAAAAAAAATATCTAAGAGACACAACTGAACCAAGATCAATCCACATACAGGTTTAAAAACTAATCTGGACAGGAAGCTTAACAAATCAGTCCACTTGTTCCAAACAAAACTTCTCTGAACTAGTAGCTATGGCTTACCTATTTCCTCAAGCTTTAAGATAAACTTGGTTGATATAAATTTCAAGCTGAACACACGTCTAACCTGATCAGGACAATATACCCATGATAGGTTCAAGATCAGAAACATACCAAATCGTTTTGGTTACCTAACAAGAACTGAAGCTCAAGCAAAACTGATCTCATCAAACCCATATGTTCTTACCGATAAAATCCAAGCCTAAAGAACTTGAGTGATTTTAAACTCTTGGACACCAAACCTTCAGCTCTTAACCATACCAGAACACACTGATTAAAGTCACAGGATGGTGAGAAAGGGTTGTCCATGCTCACTCCTCTTCTCTGAATATTTTTCGGAATTTTTCATGAATCTTTTCTCTCCGAATTTTCTCTCTTCTTTCTCTCTTTCTCTCTGAATTTTTCTCTGGTTTTTCTTGCAGGTTATGAACGTCCAGAGGAGAGAAGAAGGTGTTTTAAAGCATAAGTAGTTACTTCAGATGAGGGTTTACTTCCACACAAGGCAAAGCTGAGGCTAGACAGGTGGAGACATGCTTCAGCACACTAAGCAGCACAAGCAGCACAAGCAGCTGAACTTTTCCTTCCCATGAAGAAAGCTACAAGCAGCTGAAGCAAGTAGCTTGTGACCAGCATGTGACTTCTAATGAGCAAGCAGGCAAGCAAGTAGGTGCAGGTCATGTGACCTAATTACTGAGGAAGCAATTAGGCTAGAAGGTGCAAGGAATGTGACTGTTCAGAAATAATTTTAAGAGTTTTGTCGATATTTTTCGGACTGTTTCGACTAAATATTTTTCATCATTCGAATCTCGTCCTGCTCTGAATAAACTCGCCTAGCATGAATAAAAATCGACAATAATAATTAATACTCGACCAGAACCATCAAGAGATGCTTTTTCGACCAAAAGACAGCCCGTCGAGAGATTAATTCACCGTGTCGAATTTTATTTAAATTCTGATCGATCAATCTTCAAACTGATCTTAAAGAATTTTTTCGACCAAAATTCTATCTGCTCGTGAGGGTCATTACAGGGTCAGTGTTCTTTTCCGGATGTTCCGGCTGGGTAGTAGTGTCGGCTTCGGACTCGTGTTGAGTTTCGATGTCTGAATTGTTTGCGTCAGCAGAAGGTGTTAAATCGTCTTTTCCTTGAAGCGTTTTTGCCGAAGATTGATTTATCTTCGTGCTCTTGCGATTTGCCGTTGCGGAAGTCGCGATTTACCTCAGCTTGTGCTCCGCGAGGAAGCATAGCCGCGATTGTTTCTGACATCCCCAGATAGCTGCAACTCCGGTTGGGGTTGGGAATTTGGCGCCGAGGTGGTACATTGACGGAACGGCTTGCATGGCGTTGAGCCATGGGGATCCCATGATCACGTTGTAGATAGCGGGATGATCGACTACCGCAAACTCGACGATTTTCGTGATCTCATTGGCCATGACTGGCAACTGGATTGATCCGAGAGTCATCGACACTTCGCCCGAAAAACCCGTGAGTGGTTTCGGCGTTGGAGTTACTTTCCCGAGTTTAATGCTCATCCGATTGAGACTGTCGCGGAAGATAACATTGACCGTGCTTCCCATGTCGATGAGTACTCTTCCGACTTCCAGATCTCGTATGACGAGATCTATGACGAGCGGATCGCAGTGAGGTTGATCGATCCCGCCAGCTTCCTCCTTCGTGAAGGTGATCGAGCAATTTTGGCCATCTCGGGGAGGAGACCATGTAGGCCAGTTTTCACTCGACTCTGCCTTCCGCTGGTAAGCCTTGATGGCCTAAACCGTATCGTTGCAGTATTGTGATCCTCCGATGATCATGTTGACTCTGCGACGATTGTTATCATTTCCCTTGTCGTCCGGCCTTCTGCCGCGTTTATCCCTGCATTGGTTTTGTTGAGGGGATTTTTCCGCGGGTGGATTTCTGTCCGTCTTCAGAGGGCGATCGGAATCGAGGATGAGATCTTTCACGCTGGTCACTTCCGAGAGCTCTCTAGCGAGTAGCTTCGCGGCCAGCCTTGCTCCCAAGACTTTGCAGTTAGTCGTGGAATGTCCTCGGGACTGGTGAAACTCGCAAAAGGTGTTTTCATCATATCCTTGATTGCGAGTCCACGTATTACCCGTGGTTCGGCCTTGGTCCGAACTGATCGTGTAATTGTGCGCTCCCTGGAGATCTTCCCCCTCGTGATGGACATACTTATAGTTAGGAGAGTTCTTCTTCTTTGTTTTCGGATCTACGTCCTTTGAGGATGGTCTTGCCGACTTATGTTTTTGCGATAAGACTTTCGTTTCTTCCTCGATTATGATGTAGTCCGTCTCCTTGTGGAGGGCATCCTGGATCGTCCACGGTTTGTCGAGGGTTATACATTTTCTGAATTTCGACTTGTACCAGAGCGTCTTCCTGAGCGCGTCGATGGCCACTTTGTTGCTTATCCCACTGACCCTGGACATCACCAGCTTGAATCGGCTGATGAACTCGCGGAGGGGTTCGTCTTCCCTCTGGGACAGACTCCAAAGATCTACATTGGAAGTTTCTCTAGCAACCCTAAGACGGCTAAACCTAATTGAGTCGCAGCTCGAAATAACAAAAACGGAAAGTTGCCTAATTGCTCTAAGTGCTAAGTTTTCTCTGAAAAAGTCTCTCTCCATGCCTCTCGCCTAGGACTCCTTATATACTCGCTCCTAGGTCGGTTCACGCTTTTCATCTTCTGCTCTTAAGCCGTCATTGCATAAAAATGGAGATATTCTATTTTTTCCGATCTTTGTGATTATCTTTAAAACTTCGTATTTATCCGCAGAAACTTGACATTTATCTTTTCTTGCGGACCAAGTGTAAACTGTCATACGGCTTACGGGCTTTTGGTTAAGAAATTGTAAGTTGGGCCTCGAGTCATGTCTTAGGTCCCTTTGGGCCATCTTCTGACTCGACACGTTTACTATGGCTTCTTTTGATAAAGAACGAACTTTCCGTGGTTTTTACCGCAAAGTTTGATTGAATACTTAGAATGGCGGAAAACATGAAATGAGTTCTCTATGGTCTTTGGGAGATAGCATCGAAGGGTAGACGAGAATGCATGGACTAGTGTCGTATCGACGTTTTGGAAGAGCTCGATCGCTACGCAGCGACCGAACGGAACACACGCTCGGTCGCTATGTAGCGACCGAGCTTGGCTCGACCTCGGTCGCTACGTAGCGACCGAGCGGGACGGACGCTCAGGGACCGAGCTTGACTCGAGCTCGGTCTCTACATAGCGACCGAGCGGGACGGACGCTCGGTCGCTATGTAGCAACCGAGCTTGGCTCGAGCTCGGTCGCTACGTAGGGACCGACTTTGTCTCTAGCTCGGTCGCTACATAACGACCGAGCGGGACGTAGCGACCGAGCGTGGCTCGAGCTTGGTCGCTACTTAGCGACCGGACAGCGTAGATGTGCGGTAGTTGCGTAATGACCGAGCTTGGTTTGTCCGTCTTCTGATCATCATCCTCGAACCTATCCGTAGCTGGTTTGGGTACGTTTCCGATGACTTATGTTTGATCTAAATAGAATTTGAACGAAGCTTTATCTTGGGAGCATACGTTGCGATGTTTTCTTGACCGAGCACGATTTATTGCGGAAAGACATACTTGTATTTTTTGGAGATTTGGACGTTAACTTCGTCGTAACCGTTTTCGATCCCAACACATAATTATAGTGTTTGTAGTCAAAGACTAATAAAGAAAATACACGGAAAATAATACATAAAAAATACAAATCGGACCAGATCTGAATTAATGAGTCAAAGACTCAGTCTTCCATGCAGATTGGTCAAAGATGGCCCTTCAGATAATGTCTAAGTTCATCCGAACAAGATGGATGCACAGGGTAAAGATAAGGATGCTTGCGGGACTGTCCGAAGTGTCCGCCGGATGAGAATGCATGTCTGTCTTCGGTTTCTTCACGACCCAAGCTAAGTCTAGCTCGACCGTGGGTCTTAGAATGTCGAGTTGGTCGGCGAAGATGGGTTGTGGTTCGGTCGGTTTGGTCATCTAGACATGGTTCCAGCCGAAGCTCCAATCAGGACGGCTGGGTCAGTCTGATCGGTACGGTCGGATGAACAAACCTCGGTCAAATTGTTCATAACGTCCTGATCTCCATGCTGGTTGGCTCCTGTGGGAACCGAAATTCACACTGTCGATTTCCGTTTAAATAAGGAAACTAGGAAAACCCTAATTTCCCAGAGGACCCGGATATCTGCTAATTACCACAGGTCAAGCAATCAGAACACGAGAATAACAACGATAAAAATAAGAAATCGAAAAAGAGAGTAAATAAGATCTTATTCCGAATCTGCGTATGAGCGTTTACAACAAGGTATAAGCCTGGGCTCGAGAGCTGTCGGCGAGATTCCTAGTTCTAGCAACCCTAAGACGGCTAAACCTAATTGAGTCGCAGCTCGAAATAACAAAAACGGAAAATTGCCTAAATTGCTCTAAGTGCTAAGTTTGCTCTGAAAAAGTTCTCCCTCTGCTCCTCGCCTAGGACTCCTTATATACTAGCTCCAAGGTCGGTTTACGCTTTTACTCTTCTGCCCTTAAGCCGTCATAGCATAAAAATGGAGATATTCCATTTTTCCCGATCTTCACAATTATCTTCAAAACTTCCGTATTTATCCGCGGAAACTTGACATTTATCCTTCCTCGTGGGCCAAACGTGAACTATGCTGTGGTTTACGGGCTTTTGGTTAGGAAAAATCGTAGGATGGGCCTCGAGTCGTGTTTTAGGTTCCTTTGGGCCGTCTTCCGACTCGACACGTTTACTACGAGTTTTCCGCAGTTTCTAATCCGCGAAGTTTGATCGATGAATTAGAATAGCGGGAAACATGGACTGAGCTTGCTATGGTCTTCGGGAGATAGCATTCGAAGGTTTGACGAGAATGCAAGGACTGGTGTCGTATCGATGTTCGGAAAGGTTCAATCGCTACACAGCGACCAAACTTTGGCTCGAGCCCGGTCGCTACGTGGCGACCGAGCGAGACGAGTGCTCGGTCGCTACGTAGCGACCGAGCGGGACGATCGCTCGGTCGCTACGTAGCGACCGAGCTTTGGCTCGAGCTCGCTCGGTCGCTACGTAGCGACCGAGCTTTGGCTCGAGCTCGGTCGCTACGTAGCGACCGAGCGGGACGAGCGCTCGGTCGCTACGTAGCGACCGAGCTTGGCTCAGGTTTGGTTGCTGCATAGCGATCGGACGGCGTGTATGCGCGGTGACCGAGCTTGGTTTGTTCGGTTTGAATCCCAAAGGATACTTCTTCGTAAAAACTTCGTATTGGTTATTTTTACAAAAAGTACATCTCTCCTTTTACTATCTCTTTCGGAAATACGATCTCCGAGGATTTTCGGGTGGTAATTCCGTCGTAACCGTTTTTGACCCCAACAGTTAGCCCCCCAGCCCATTAGGATCATGCATCGTAGGATCCTAGCGTGCGGTTAGGCATGTTTGGCAAGTTAGGCGTGATGGATGGAATTAATATCCGAAAGTCCGAGCTTGAATAGTAAATCCTCATGTCTATAAGAGGGGAGGTAACTTGTTCCATAATTTTTTCACTTTCTCGTCTTTCTCTAAGATCTTTCTTAAGAAAAACTTTCCATCTTTCTCTCCACCCTTTTCCTCTATTCTCTCAAGAGAAGTGTAAAGATGTCGAGCAAGAAAAAGATTGCGAAAAAAGGGTCTTCGTCCGCGAGTCCTTATGAAGAGCTCATCGTTCCGAAGATGGAGTTCGTGCCTCACTCGGTGCATCCTGCCGAGAACGAGGCATGGTGGGTTGCTCGTTATGGCTCGTTGACCCCTCCCAAGGAGAAGCCGTTCCCGGTCCTGGTCCATCGTGGAGTCGAGGAAGGGGATGCAAGCAGGAGTACCGACGAGTTTCTCGCGATCATGCGATCTTTCTATCATATCCCGGATGCTGTGGAATTCCGGGTTCCCCGCCGCGGGGAATGTGCTAACAGCCCCCCCCCCCAGAGGGTTACTTTACCTGCTATGAGGCGTTCGTAGTGCGTTGTCGCCTATGGTTCCCAATACCCGAAATTCTCGTCCGAGTGTTGGATCGTTTCGAAGTTGCGATAAGTCAGTTGACTCCCTTTTGCCATTCAGCATCTTATCGGGATCCTGATCCTAAGCTACGAGCATGGCCTTTCCCTTTCCGTCGATCATTATGAAGCGTTTCTGAGAGTTCAACTTGTCACAGATACGGATAAGCATAGGCTGGCCCCTCGGAAATATATGTCAGTGGTTAAGAAGTTCATTTCAAACTTCAACTCGTGGAAGAAGTTCTTTTTCTTTGTTCGTGTAGACGCTGCATCTGTCGAAGAGAGTTGCATTCCACTGTTCCGGAGGTTACCGAATGATCGTCCCTTCATCAACCCTCTTGCTCCGTTCCCCGAGGACATCATTGCGGTGAGGGATGTTCTCAGGAACGGTCCTTTCTTCTGGACTTCTTTTACGCCAAAGAGGGTTCGGAAGGCATTGAGATTCGTGCAACCCGGTCCTGCTTTGGCTGCGGACACGGGAAGCGACTCCGAATCTGACGACCAGAATCCCGTCGAAGCTCCAACAGCTATGCCGGAGTCGAGCTCTTGGAAGGGAAAAGATGTCGATCTTGGCGACATAGAGTTTTTGATGGATGACTCTATGTTTCCAGGATGGGATCCGAACCTTGCTTACGGCGATGGGAGTGGTTCGAGCGAGGCCCCTATTCCAGATTTCGACGATTTCTTCGCTGGTCTGCCACCGAGTTTCGATGCTCCTCCTCCTACGAAAGAATCGGCGAGGCCGAGAGTCGTTGCGGAAGGATCTCGCATCATCAATGGGGTTAGTTTTTTGAGAATTTTTTGGTGATTGTCCCATGTATATATTCATAACATGTCAATCGATTTTGCAGGGCCTGAGCTTGCTGGGCTCGGCCATTGAGGCGGGCAATAGAGAAGCCATGGTCTACCGCTTCAAAGCGGAGAAAGCGGAGCGGGATCTCGCTCGTGTGCAAGGCGAGATGTTGGAGCGAGAGGCGCAACTTACTCGCGATCATGCACGGGCAATCCGCAAAGCGGAAAGGAAAGGCAAAAGGGAAATCGTCGAGTTCTTTTACGCCAAAGCGAGTTCGGAAGGCGTTGAGGTTTGTGCATCCCGGTCCTGTTTTGGGCGTGGAAACATGGAGCGACTCCGAGCCCGATGATCAGAGTCCCGACGCTGCTCCCACGGTTGCGACGGGGTGGAACTCTTCGAAGGAGAAAGATATAGATCTTGGTGACATAGAGTTTTCGATGGACGATTCTAGGCTTCCAGGATGGGATCCAGACCTTGCTTACGGCGATGGAAGCGGTACGAGCGAGGTCCCTATTCTGGACTTCGATGATTTCTTTACTGGTCTACCCTCGGGCTATGATGCTCCTCCTCCTACGAACGAATCGGGGAGGCCGAAAGTCATCACAGAAGGGTCTCGCATCATCAACGGGGTTAGTTTTTTTGAAAATTCTGGCGATTGCCTAGGTGTTTCTTTTTCCGCTTATAACATGTTAATCGGTTTCGCAGGGCCTTAACTTGGTTGGCTCGGCCATTGAGGCGAGCCATAGGGAAGGCATGGTCTATCGCTTTAAAGCGGAGAAAGCGGAAAGAGATCTTGCTCGCGTGCAAGGCGAGATGTTGGAGCGAGATGCGCAACTCGCTCGTGATCATGCGAGGGCTGTCCGCAAGGCGGAACGGAAGGGAAGGAGGGAGATCGTCGAGGTGATTAAGACTTGTGCCTCTCAATTCCAGGTCGAGTACGGGAACCTCAAGGACGCCTTCACCTCGGTGGGCGATTTCCGTGAGTGTCGTGGTTCAGTCGGGAGTCTTTGGAAAACGCAAGCCTACAACTATGTTTTCGAGAAAGAGATGAGTTTGATGAAGTGCGGCATAAAAGAACATGCTCACGCTGAGGGGCTCATTCCCTCGATCGACGGAAGGATCCAGGGATTCTGGGATCCCATCCCGGTTTCTCCTGATACTGAAGAGGTCGCGACCGAGTTTCCCGATAATGGCAAGGAAGTGGATCGTCCTGCGGATGCATTTGGAGATTCGTTGTCCGGCAACTTTTACTTTGAACCTTGAGAGGTGGAGTGATCATTGAGAGGGACGAGTTTGTTTATCTGTTCTGCGTTTGTGGCCGAGTGTGGCCTGTATTTCGAGAGATTGTATGGGCCTGTTTTGGCTGTTTTATCGTTTACCGGGACTGGCCGTTGGTGGCTTTGAATCCCTACCGCTTTACGCGGTTTATATATATATGATGGATATTTAATTTCGTTGAGACGTTCAATCTGTCGGTTCGTTCTTGACTTTACGTAAAAAATACTTATTCTTACGATTTTCGGGAACGTTGAGATGTGAACGGAGAGACATGATTTAGGATCTCGTATCATTTAGATATCATGTCTTGAGATATCTGAGACCAATGCGATGGGTTTAGGGCAAGACCTAGATTTACTTTCAGTTTAAGGTTTGTGCGGTGACTAGCCAACTATCGATTTTCCTGTTGCGATTTCTTCCTGATTCGTACCGATTTAAAGTCCGCGATATGTTCTCGGCTTATACGACTTGTATGGTATGAATCGAGCATCTTTCCAGAGACAATTTTTAAGTCAACTGGAAGTGCTAAACCAAAATTTTGAATTTTTGTTGTAGCGCGCTTTCGTCCTTGCGTTGGACGTTTGAAGATCAAAAAGAGTGATCAAGTTGCGTTTGTTTAATATGGCTGGCGTGTTCGTTGGGGCCAATCGAAGAACGGGGTGTAAGGTTTTTTGTGGTCGCGGTCAGACAATTTGTTCGTATCATCTCAAATTTTTAACTTGGCGACGTCTCGCAGTTGTTTCAAAGATTATACGTATATCTTAAGTGTTGAAGAATGATTATTTTACGATTTTGGGCCGGATGAGGCCGCTGACCAGAGTCTTAACGTTTGTAGAGTTTCTAGGCGTATCCTGAGACATTTGCGTTAACTGACGCGTAAGCGTTTTAATAAAAAGGAGCAACGTATATTGTAAACAAATTTTGAAATCTCTAAAAAAACTTGATTACAATAACGCATCTTTTCCTATGTGGAAGTATGCGAGTATACGCACCCACTCCCCCCCCCCCCTTTTTAAAGAGGGGGATAGCTGAACTCGTCTTTCGACGAGCTGCCTACGTACCTCTTTCGAGGATCAAGCTCTCTCGTAGTTCTGTTTTATGCCGCGAGCTTTTTTACTCGGCCATTGTCGCTGTTCTGACCGCCTTGGTCGCGATGACCGTGGCCGGGGCTGTGACACCCCCGATCGTAGATGACCGGAAATGACACGGTCGATGTTCCTTGATGGTCGACTGAGGTTCTCAGAATACTTTCGATCGCCTTAGACCAACAACCAAAGAACACCAACGCTCTTATCGGATATAACTCTAGGCTTTTCAACCCGACAAAGCAATACCCGATAGTTAGTTTGTCCGGACAAGGACTAATATCATATGGAACATGTACTTTTAAAAAAACATTCTTTATATATCAATCTAAAGCATCTTACAAAATTTGTTATAAATTAAACTCGAGGTTTTCGGTCAATAAATCTTATAAATAAGAAATATCAAAAAGCCCTTGCAAGGATAATAAAACTACCACTGGCTAATGCTGTTCCTTCCCGTCCTAGAGTAAGGTCTTCCGCCTATTGGTTACCTGCATCACAAATGAGTCATGAGTAACTAGTTTACTCAGTGAGCCTAATCCCGCACGCCAACATATATTAATAATATCTCAAGCAATCAACTTCATTTGTATGCAGTGGAAATATATTCCATATCTGGATATTTATATATAAGGAATATTCTTCCATCATTGTGAATCTAATCATATACCTCACTTCCTATTCCCGTCTCTCATATCATTCATATAATCATATATATACCAAACCCGAGAAACCACAAAGGCTAAACGAGTCTAGCGAGTTAGCATCACCATCAGATATTCAAAGATCGAACATCTAACGCTGCATGCAGTTACACGGCCTCCAGGGTGTGACCCCATCACCGTGTCTTCGTGACCTTGTTCCATATCGCAGGACCAATTCACGGTAATCATCATTCATACGGGAATATTTTGGAAAACAGGTTTATAATAAGACTTCACATGATTAATACTTCAATACTTAATACTATACATATGTATTAGTACTTGAGAACAAGTACTGAGGTTTGGAATAAACCTCTATGATCATTCAAAAATATTTATTAAGTGTTTACACTAAGTGAACACCTCACCAGTTCAATATTGATCAAGAGGCAAAGCCTATCAATCATCTACAATCAGTATGTTCATTCAAGAAATATTCATTCACTACTCATCAATCATCTATCTAGACTCACCTATGATTCCATGAGATTAGCTAGGGAAGACTAAACTCGAGCTCAACTAATAACACTCCATTTCACTCCTGATTCCGAATGTGTGGATACAAGATCAGTCAGGTTGATTCGAACAGAAACTCTACTCAGCTTAGTTCAAAGCAGTTCAGTTCGTTTGAAGGATAATTCAGTTCAGCTAAGCCTTTAAAAAAAATATCCAAGAGACATAACTGAACCAAGATCAATCCACATACAGGTTTAAAAACTAATCTGGACAGGAAGCTTAACAAATCAGTCCACTTGTTCCAAACAAAACTTCTCTGAACTAGTAGCTATGGCTTACCGATTTCCTCAAGCTTTAAGATGAACTTGGTTGATATAAACTTCAAGCTGAACACACGTCTAACCTGATCAGGACAAGATACCCATGATAGGTTAAAGATCAGAAACAAACCAAATCTTTTGGTTACCTAACAAGAACTGAAGCTCAAGCAAAACTGATCTCATCAAACCCATATTTTATTACCGATAAAATCCAAGGCTAAAAAACTTGGGTGATTCTAAACTCTTGGACACCAAACCTTCAGCTCTTAACCATACCAGAACACACTGATTAAAGTCACAGGATGGTGAGAAAGGTTTGTCCATGCTCACTCCTCTTCTCTGAATATTTTTCTGAATTTTTCATGAATCTTTTCTCTCAGATTTTTCTCTCTTCTTTCTCTCTTTCTCTCTGAATTTTTCTCTGGTTTTTCTTGCAGGTTATGAACGTCCAGAGGAGAGAAGAAGGTGTTTTAAAGCATAAGGAGTTACTTCAGATGAGGGTTTACTTCCACACAAGGCAAAGCTGAGCCTAGACAGGTGGAGACATGCTTCAGCACACTAAGCAGCACAAGCAGCTGAACTTTTCCTTCCCATGAAGAAAGCTACAAGCAGCTGAAGCAAGTAGCTTGTGACCAGCATGTGACTTCTAATGAGCAAGCAGGCAAGCAAGTAGGTGCAGGTCATGTGACCTAATTACTGAGGAAGCAATTAGGCTAGAAGGTGCAAGGCATGTGACTGTTCAGAAATAATTTTAAGAGTTTTGTCGATATTTTTCGGACTGTTTCGACTAAATATTTTTCATCATTCGAATCTCGTCCTGCTCTGAATAAACTCGCCTAGCATGAATAAAAATCGACAATAATAATTAACACTCGACCAGAACCATCAAGGGATGGTTTTTCGACCAAAAGACAGCCCGTCGAGAGATTAATTCACCGTGTCGAATTTTATTTAAATTCTGATCGATCAATCTTTAAACTGATCTTAAAGAATTTTCTCGACCAAAATTATATCTGCTCGTGAGGGTCATTACATTCTTCCCCCCTCAAAAGAATTTGTCCCCGAATTCTAAAAACGTAGCTGTACACTCTTTACTGAACAGTCTCTGAAAGGAGTTCTGGATATTAGATCTGACCTTATCTTAATCTGCCCATATCAAAACAACTCATGGTCGATCCCTTGATTCCCCCAACCGATCCTTTCTTTTCTGAGCAGCCACTTTCAAGATAACCAAATTCTTTACTCTGCACAATTCTTGTCAACTGCGGTCTGCATACTTTTTCTAACAATCTTGTATCTGTAGACTATTATTTCTCAACCTTTTCTATCTGGCTCTCCCCCATAACAACAACATGAAATTTGGAACGTGAGGTGATGTGCCATACGTGAATGTAACATCTCCAGTCTAATCAATGTTAACTTGATTAACCGTGCAACAATCAAACAAGAACATGCACGATCAATCACACCAACATGATTCAGACCAGGGGTGCTACTCTCAAATAAACACACTCACCTATTCCAAGAATGATTTCACTTACAGTATTCTTTACACTTCTGATCTATCTGAAATGCTCTTCATAATCTTCTAACTACTACTAGAACTCGACAAGAACCACTTGGTGAAATCCCTAGGCTATTGCAGTGAATTCATGTTCAACAAGAATACTGAACATGTTACTTTTTTAGATGTCGACCATCCTTTCAATGCCTTAAACACATCTTCATCTTCCCTGATTATCAGACTGTCTTCTACTCTGCTCCTTTTCATCTTCAACTTTCTAAACGACCAAGTTACTAGAGTACACTTCTTCACATGTTCCCAAAAGTTCTTCAACACGCCATACTGATTTGAATCATACTCGAACACTTGGTAGAATACCATTGTAGGCCAACAATAGCTGGTCCTCTTCAAAAAACTTCTTTCCTTAATATCCTAATTGAGCTCGGTAACTAGATAGCCAATCTCATTCTAGATAGAAACATACCGCTCTAACGGAAGTACTATGGAATTGGGAAGACATACCATAACTTTAATTGGCAGCCCGTACTTCCAAATAAGAACGGTAGACTTGAATTCACAAAAGTGAATCTTCTCTAATACTATGACATCGCTCAGGAACTACAACCATGTGTTGTTCCCGAATCAAACACAATATGAGCGGAGAATTCCATCCATAGGCAAGGTCTCTTACGACACCTTGATCACAATTCACATTTTTTTTTTTAATTTCCAATCATTCATAAAATTTTAAAAATGCACACAACACACAATGGGATAAGAAGCAAACCTGTGATTGGACCTTTCAGGGGTTTGGACGGTCCAGTCAACTATAAAGTGTAGGCTCTACCCAAATAGCCTAACACTTGGATGTGGACTAACGGTAAGGAAAAGCGAACAAGTTCAACAAGTGTTATCCTAGGTATAGGTAACGTAGATCGGGTAACTTCATGAGGAAGGGTTAACCTAAAATCCTAACTCTTCACAAGAACAACCAAAGCGCGAATGATGGAAACGTTCCGGGATTTCCCAAACTTTGACAATCACGACCATTCTGTCCTTGCTAGTCACAACCATAACGGCTCAAGTTCCTCGATCTTGATCTGATCAAATGTACACCCAAAATCATCCCCAACGACTTACTTAACTCACTTCTTGAAGCTGACCTTTGATCTGCAGCGGTCGGAAAATAAACGGTCTGCGTGACTTGGTTAACTTCTTCAGAAATAATAGCTTTTTAACATTCACGTCATACTCTAACATCTCCTCGAAGCTTTGAAACTCCATGGTAGTTTATCTACTCTAAAATTCTTGGCTAAGTTCCCAAAGATTTTCCGTATGATCTTTGGCTTATTCTCCAAACCATAATCAATGAATGAAATTTACTCGACCACATATCTCGATGCTGAAATTGTTGTATATGATTAACTCGACCTGAACCTTCTGGCGGAAACATCCCAATGTACCAACTCCGTAAACTGAATCTTCAATCGGTCCCATATCTTGTGTAGAAAATTCTACTTCTTAAACTCTTGAGATCTGTCCAACTCGATCTCACCTCTCTGAAGTAATTCTTGACTCTTGACTAACAACTCCTTGCATTCATCTTCAAATAGCTAGCTGCAAAATCCTTCTTGTAATTTTCTGAACAGCATCCACGTCAATATTATGCTCTGAGTGTTGCACCCCAAATCTGCCTCAAGCCAAAGTATACCTCAAACAGTTTAGTCCTTCTTAAGTATCTTGTGGTCCCAACTTCTTCTTCTTTGCATCACAAGCTTCATGATGTCTCATTGCAAACAAAATGCTTCATGTGCTTCTACCATCTTGTAATAAAGTCGAGCTATCAATTCTAAGCTTAAAACAAATGATGAACAATTCAGGATTGTATGGCTCTGGTCCTGGTACGGCTCATCATAAACTGGATCAACATGAGCAGAAGGTAGAACAAGTGCATCTGAGTGATCATGTGTAGTCGAATCTCTCTGAATCGGATCACAACCAACACCCACCTTGACATTGATAACACACGAGTCCGGAGATGTATTCGATGTATCAATTCTGTCCCATATCTCTCTCTAAAGAATTGGCATCCCCCACTAGAATTCAAAAGAACGACGGGAAGGCATGACGTTACTGACTCTTAACAGGGCGTAGTGAACCCGACCATGAAGGTAGCAAACTCGAGCATAATGATAGTAATACCGGTAAGCACAGTCCACCCGTTCAATCTTGTCTCGGTGCTTCTGCTATGAAAGATCACGGTTAGGTAACTACCCATGACTATCTATCCTAAAATAAAGGAACAAGCCAGCATATCCTAGTTATCCTTGCGACTCATTTTGACTCAAAAAACATTTGAAACAAGTCCCATTCTAGCATCGTATAACCATGCCCTGATACCACCTTTGTGACACCCCCCGATCATAGATGACCGGAAATGACACGGTCGATGTTCCTTGATGGTCGATCTGAGGTTCTCAAAATACTTTCGATCGCCTTAGACCAACAACCAAAGAACACCAACGCTCTTATTGGATATAACTCTAGGCTTTTCAACCCGACAAAGCAATACCCGATAGTTAGTTTGTCCGGACAAGGACTAATATCATATGGAAAATGTACTTTAAAAAAACATTCTTTATATATCAATCTAAAGCATCTTACAAAATTTGTTATAAATTAAACTCGAGGTTTTCGGTCAATAAATCTTATAAATAAGAAATATCAAAACGTCCTTGCAAGGATAATAAAACTACCACTGGCTAATGCTGTTCCTTCCCGTCCTAGAGTAAGGTCTCCCGCCTATTGGTTACCTGCATCACAAATGAGTCATGAGTAACTAGTTTACTCAGTGAGCCTAATCCCGTACCCCAACATATATTACTAATATCTCAAGCAGTCAACTTCATTTGTATGCAGTGGAAATATATTCCATATCTGGATAATTATATATAAGGAATATTCTTCCATCATTGTGAATCTAATCATATACCTCACTTCCTATTCCCGTCTCTCATATCATTCATATAATATATATATATATATATATATATATATACGAGAACCGAGAAACCACAAAGGCTAAACGAGTCTAGCGAGTTATCATCACCATCAGATATTCAAAGATCGAACATCTAACGCTGCATGCAGTTACACGGCCTCCAGGATGCGACCCCATCATCGTGTCTTCGGGACCTTGTTCCATATCGCAGGACCAATTCACGGTAATCATCATTCATACGGGAATATTTTGGAAAACAGGTTTATAATAAGACTTCACATGATTAATACTTCCGTACTTAATACTATACATATGTATTAGTACTTGAGAACAAGTACTGAGGTTTGGAATAAACCACTATGATCATTCAAAAATATTTATTAAGTGTTTACACTAAGTGAACACCTAACCAGTTCAATATTGATCAAGAGGCAAAGCCTATCAATCATCTACAATCAGTATGTTCATTCAAGAAATATTCATTCACTACTCATCAATCATCTATCTAGACTCACCTATGATTCCATGAGATTGGCTAGGGAAGACTAAACTCGAGCTCAACTAATAACACTCCATTTCACTCCTGATTCAGAATGTGTGGATACAAGATCAGTCAGGTTGATTCCAACAGAAACTCTACTCAGCTTAGTTCAAAGCAGTTCAGTTCGTTTGAAGGATAATTCAGTTCAGCTAAGCCTTTAAAAAAAAATATCTAAGAGACACAACTGAACCAAGATCAATCCACATACAGGTTTAAAAACTAATCTGGACAGGAAGCTTAACAAATCAGTCCACTTGTTCCAAACAAAACTTCTCTGAACTAGTAGCTATGGCTTACCTATTTCCTCAAGCTTTAAGATGAACTTGGTTGATATAAATTTCAAGCTGAACACACGTCTAACCTGATCAGGACAATATACCCATGATAGGTTCAAGATCAGAAACATACCAAATCGTTTTGGTTACCTAACAAGAACTGAAGCTCAAGCAAAACTGATCTCATCAAACCCATATGTTCTTACCGATAAAATCCAAGGCTAAAGAACTTGAGTGATTTTAAACTCTTGGACACCAAACCTTCAGCTCTTAACCATACCAGAACACACTGATTAAAGTCACAGGATGGTGAGAAAGGGTTGTCCATGCTCACTCCTCTTCTCTGAATATTTTTCGGAATTTTTCATGAATCTTTTCTCTCAGATTTTTCTCTCTTCTTTCTCTCTTTCTCTCTGAATTTTTCTCTGGTTTTTTTTGCAGGTTATGAACGTCCAGAGGAGAGAAGAAGGTGTTTTAAAGCATAAGTAGTTACTTCAGATGAGGGTTTACTTCCACACAAGGCAAAGCTGAGGCTAGACAGGTGGAGACATGCTTCAGCACACTAAGCAGCACAAGCAGCACAAGCAGCTGAACTTTTCCTTCCCATGAAGAAAGCTACAAGCAGCTGAAGCAAGTAGCTTGTGACCAGCATGTGACTTCTAATGAGCAAGCAGGCAAGCAAGTAGGTGCAGGTCATGTGACCTAATTACTGAGGAAGCAATTAGGCTAGAAGGTGCAAGGCATGTGACTGTTCAGAAATAATTTTAAGAGTTTTGTCGATATTTTTCGGACTGTTTCGACTAAATATTTTTCATCATTCGAATCTCGTCCTGCTCTGAATAAACTCGCCTAGCATGAATAAAAATCGACAATAATAATTAATACTCGACCAGAACCATCAAGAGATGCTTTTTCGACCAAAAGACAGCCCGTCGAGAGATTAATTCACCGTGTCGAATTTTATTTAAATTCTGATCGATCAATCTTCAAACTGATCTTAAAGAATTTTTTCGACCAAAATTCTATCTGCTCGTGAGGGTCATTACAGGGTCAGTGTTCTTTTCCGGATGTTCCGGCTGGGTAGTAGTGTCGGCTTCGGACTCGTGTTGAGTTTCGATGTCTGAATTGTTTGCGTCAGCAGAAGGTGTTAAATCGTCTTTTCCTTGAAGCGTTTTTGCCGAAGATTGATTTATCTTCGTGCTCTTGCGATTTGCCGTTGCGGAAGTCGCGATTTACCTCAGCTTGTGCTCCGCGAGGAAGCATAGCCGCGATTGTTTCTGACATCCCCAGATAGCTGCAACTCCGGTTGGGGTTGGGAATTTGGCGCCGAGGTGGTACATTGACGGAACGGCTTGCATGGCGTTGAGCCATGGGGATCCCATGATCACGTTGTAGATAGCGGGATGATCGACTACCGCAAACTCGACGATTTTCGTGATCTCATTGGCCATGACTGGCAACTGGATTGATCCGAGAGTCATCGACACTTCGCCCGAAAAACCCGTGAGTGGTTTCGGCGTCGGAGTTACTTTCCCGAGTTTAATGCTCATCCGATTGAGACTGTCGCGGAAGATAACATTGACCGTGCTTCCCATGTCGATGAGTACTCTTCCGACTTCCAGATCTCGTATGACGAGATCTATGACGAGCGGATCGCAGTGAGGTTGATCGATCCCGCCAGCTTCCTCCTTCGTGAAGGTGATCGAGCAATTTTGGCCATCTCGGGGAGGAGACCATGTAGGCCAGTTTGCACTCGACTCTGCCTTCCGCTGGTAAGCCTTGATGGCCGAAACCGTATCGTTGCAGTATTGTGATCCTCCGATGATCATGTTGACTCTGCGACGATTGTTATCATTTCCCTTGTCGTCCGGCCTTCTGCCGCGTTTATCCCTGCATTGGTTTTGTTGAGGGGATTTTTCCGCGGGTGGATTTCTGTCCGTCTTCAGAGGGCGATCGGAATCGAGGATGAGATCTTTCACGCTGGTCACTTCCGAGAGCTCTCTAGCGAGTAGCTTCGCGGCCAGCCTTGCTCCCAAGACTTTGCAGTTAGTCGTGGAATGTCCTCGGGACTGGTGAAACTCGCAAAAGGTGTTTTCATCATATCCTTGATTGCGAGTCCACGTATTACCCTTGGTTCGGCCTTGGTCCGAACTGATCGTGTAATTGTGCGCTCCCTGGAGATCTTCCCCCTCGTGATGGACATACTTATAGTTAGGAAAGTTCTTCTTCTTTGTTTTCGGATCTACGTCCTTTGAGGATGGTCTTGCCGACTTATGTTTTTGCGATAAGACTTTCGTTTCTTCCTCGATTATGATGTAGTCCGTCTCCTTGTGGAGGGCATCCTGGATCGTCCACGGTTTGTCGAGGGTTATACATTTTCTGAATTTCGACTTGTACCAGAGCGTCTTCCTGAGCGCGTCGATGGCCACTTTGTTGCTTATCCCACTGACCCTGGACATCACCAGCTTGAATCGGCTGATGAACTCGCGGAGGGGTTCGTCTTCCCTCTGGGACAGACTCCAAAGATCTACATTGGAAGTTTCTCTAGCAACCCTAAGACGGCTAAACCTAATTGAGTCGCAGCTCGAAATAACAAAAACGGAAAGTTGCCTAATTGCTCTAAGTGCTAAGTTTTCTCTGAAAAAGTCTCTCTCCATGCCTCTCGCCTAGGACTCCTTATATACTCGCTCCTAGGTCGGTTCACGCTTTTCATCTTCTGCTCTTAAGCCGTCATTAAATAAAAATGGAGATATTCTATTTTTTCCGATCTTTGTGATTATCTTTAAAACTTCGTATTTATCCGCAGAAACTTGACATTTATCTTTTCTTGCGGACCAAGTGTAAACCGTCATACGGCTTACGGGCTTTTGGTTAAGAAATTGTAAGTTGGGCCTCGAGTCATGTCTTAGGTCCCTTTGGGCCATCTTCTGACTCGACACGTTTACTATGGCTTCTTTTGATAAAGAACGAACTTTCCGTGGTTTTTACCGCAAAGTTTGATTGAATACTTAGAATGGCGGAAAACATGAAATGATTTCTCTATGGTCTTTGGGAGATAGCATCGAAGGGTAGACGAGAATGCATGGACTAGTGTCGTATCGACGTTTTGGAAGAGCTCGATCGCTACGCAGCGACCGAACGGAACACACGCTCGGTCGCTATGTAGCGACCGAGCTTGGCTCGAGCTCGGTCGCTACGTAGCGACCGAGCGGGACGGACGCTCAGGGACCGAGCTTGACTCGAGCTCGGTCTCTACATAGAGACCGAGCGGGACGGACGCTCGGTCGCTATGTAGCAACCGAGCTTGGCTCGAGCTCGGTCGCTACGTAGGGACCGACTTTGTCTCTAGCTCGGTCGCTACATAACGACCGAGCGGGACGTAGCGACCGAGCGTGGCTCGAGCTTGGTCGCTACTTAGCGACCGGACAGCGTAGATGTGCGGTAGTTGCGTAATGACCGAGCTTGGTTTGTCCGTCTTCTGATCATCATCCTCGAACCTATCGTAGCTGGTTTTTGGTACGTTTCCGATGACTTATGTTTGATCTAAATAGAATTTGAACGAAGCTTTATCTTGGGAGCATACGTTGCGATGTTTTCTTGACCGAGCACGATTTATTGCGGAAAGACATACTTGTATTTTTTGGAGATTTGGACGTTAACTTCGTCGTAACCGTTTTCGATCCCAACACATAATTATAGTGTTTGTAGTCAAAGACTAATAAAGAAAACACACGGAAAATAATACATAAAAAATACAAATCGGACCAGATCTGAATTAATGAGTCAAAGACTCAGTCTTCCATGCAGATTGGTCAAAGATGGCCCTTCAGATAATGTCTAAGTTCATCCGAACAAGATGGATGCACAGGGTAAAGATAAGGATGCTTGCGGGACTGTCCGAAGTGTCCGCCGGATGAGAATGCATGTCTGTCTTCGGTTTCTTCACGACCCAAGCTAAGTCTAGCTCGACCGTGGGTCTTAGAATGTCGAGTTGGTCGGCGAAGATGGGTTGTGGTTCGGTCGGTTTGGTCATCTAGACATGGTTCCAGCCGAAGCTCCAATCAGGACGGCTCGGTCAGTCTGATCGGTACGGTCGGATGAACAAACCTCGGTCAAATTGTTCATAACGTCCTGATCTCCATGCTGGTTGGCTCCTGTGGGAACCGAAATTCACACTGTCGATTTCCGTTTAAATAAGGAAACTAGGAAAACCCTAATTTCCCAGAGGACCCGGATATCTGCTAATTACCACAGGTCAAGCAATCAGAACACGAGAATAAAAACGATAAAAATAAGAAATCGAAAAAGAGAGTAAATAAGATCTTATTCCGAATCTGCGTATGAGCGTTTACAACAAGGTATAAGCCTGGGCTCGAGAGCTGTCGGCGAGATTCCTAGTTCTAGCAACCCTAAGACGGCTAAACCTAATTGAGTCGCAGCTCGAAATAACAAAAACGGAAAATTGCCTAAATTGCTCTAAGTGCTAAGTTTGCTCTGAAAAAGTTCTCCCTCTGCTCCTCGCCTAGGACTCCTTATATACTAGCTCCAAGGTCGGTTTACGCTTTTACTCTTCTGCCCTTAAGCCGTCATAGCATAAAAATGGAGATATTCCATTTTTCCCGATCTTCACAATTATCTTCAAAACTTCCGTATTTATCCGCGGAAACTTGACATTTATCCTTCCTCGTGGGCCAAACGTGAACCATGCTGTGGTTTACGGGCTTTTGGTTAGGAAAAATCGTAGGATGGGCCTCGAGTCGTGTTTTAGGTCCCTTTGGGCCGTCTTCCGACTCGACACGTTTACTACGAGTTTTCCGCAGTTTCTAATCCGCGAAGTTTGATCGATGAATTAGAATAGCGGGAAACATGGACTGAGCTTGCTATGGTCTTCGGGAGATAGCATTCGAAGGTTTGACGAGAATGCAAGGACTGGTGTCGTATCGATGTTCGGAAAGGTTCAATCGCTACACAGCGACCAAACTTTGGCTCGAGCCCGGTCGCTACGTGGCGACCGAGCGAGACGAGTGCTCGGTCGCTACGTAGCGACCGAGCGGGACGATCGCTCGGTCGCTACGTAGCGACCAAGCTTTGGCTCGAGCTCGCTCGGTCGCTACGTAGCGTCCGAGCTTGGCTCAGGTTTGGTTGCTGCATAGCGATCGGACGGCGTGTATGCGCGGTGACCGAGCTTGGTTTGTTCGGTTTGAATCCCAAAGGATACTTCTTCGTAAAAACTTCGTATTGGTTATTTTTACGAAAATTACATCTCTCCTTTTACTATCTCTTTCGGAAATACGATCTCCGAGGATTTTCGGGTGGTAATTCCGTCGTAACCGTTTTTGACCCCAACAGTTAGCCCCCCAGCCCATTAGGATCATGCATCGTAGGATCCTAGCGTGCGGTTAGGCATGTTTGGCAAGTTAGGCGTGATGGATGGAATTAATATCCGAAAGTCCGAGCTTGAATAGTAAATCCTCATGTCTATAAGAGGGGAGGTAACTTGTTCCATAATTTTTTCACTTTCTTGTCTTTCTCTAAGATCTTTCTTAAGAAAAACTTTCCATCTTTCTCTCCACCCTTTTCCTCTACTCTCTCAAGAGAAGTGTAAAGATGTCGAGCAAGAAAAAGATTGCGAAAAAAGGGTCTTCGTCCGCGAGTCCTTATGAAGAGCTCATCGTTCCGAAGATGGAGTTCGTGCCTCACTCGGTGCATCCTGCCGAGAACGAGGCATGGTGGGTTGCTCATTATGGCTCGTTGACCCCTCCCAAGGAGAAGCCGTTCCCGGTCCTGGTCCATCGTGGAGTCGAGGAAGGGGATGCAAGCAGGAGTACCGACGAGTTTCTCGCGATCATGCGATCTTTCTATCATATCCCGGATGCTGTGGAATTCCGGGTTCTCCGCCGCGGGGAATATGCTAACAGCCCCCCCAGAGGGTTACTTTACCTGCTATGAGGCGTTCGTAGTGCGTTGTCGCCTATGGTTCCCAATACCCGAAATTCTCGTCCGAGTGTTGGATCGTTTCGAAGTTGCGATAAGTCAGTTGACTCCCCTTGCCATTCAGCATCTTATCGGGATCCTGATCCTAAGCTACGAGCATGGCCTTTCCCTTTACGTCGATCATTATGAAGCGTTTCTGAGAGTTCAACTTGTCACAGATACGGATAAGCATAGGCTGGCCCCTCGGAAATTTATGTCAGTGGTTAAGAAGTTCATTTCAAACTTCAACTCGTGGAAGAAGTTCTTTTTCTTTGTTCGTGTAGACGCTGTGTCTGTCGAAGAGAGTTGCATTCCACTGTTCCGGAGGTTGCCGAATGATCGTCCCTTCATCAACCCTCTTGCTCCGTTCCCCGAGGACATCATTGCGGTGAGGGATGTTCTCAGGAACGGTCCTTTCTTCTGGACTTCTTTTACGCCAAAGAGGGTTCGGAAGGCATTGAGATTCGTGCAACCCGGTCCTGCTTTGGCTGCGGACACGGGAAGCGACTCCGAATCTGACGACCAGAATCCCGTCGAAGCTCCAACAGCTATGCCGGAGTCTAGCTCTTGGAAGGGAAAAGATGTCGATCTTGGCGACATAGAGTTTTTGATGGATGACTCTATGTTTCCAGGATGGGATCCGAACCTTGCTTACGGCGATGGGAGTGGTTCGAGCGAGGCCCCTATTCCAGATTTCGACGATTTCTTCGCTGGTCTGCCACCGAGTTTCGATGCTCCTCCTCCTACGAAAGAATCGGCGAGGCCGAGAGTCGTTGCGGAAGGATCTCGCAACATCAATGGGGTTAGTTTTTTGAGAATTTTTTGATGATTGTCCCATGTATATATTCATAACATGTCAATCGATTTTGCAGGGCCTGAGCTTGCTGGGCTCGGCCATTGAGGCGGGCAATAGAGAAGCCATGGTCTACCGCTTCAAAGCGGAGAAAGCGGAGAAAGCGGAGCGGGATCTCGCTCGTGTGCAAGGCGAGATGTTGGAGCGAGAGGCGCAACTTACTCGCGATCATGCACGGGCAATCCGCAAAGCGGAAAGGAAAGGCAAAAGGGAAATCGTCGAGGTGATGAAGACTCGTGCCTCTCAATTCCAGGTTGAGTATGGGAACCTCAAGAATGCCTTTACCTCGGTGGGTGACTTTCGCGAGTGCCGCGGTTCGGTCGAAAGTCTTTGGAGGACGCGAGCCGATGACTATGTGTTTGAAGAGGAAATGAGCTTGATGAAGAGTGGGATGAATGAACGTGCCCATGCCGAGGCGCTTATCCCTCCGATCGACGAGCGGATTCAAGGGTTCTGGGATTCCATCCCGGTTTACCCTGATACCGAAGAGGTTGCGACCGGGTTTCCCGATGGTGGAGAGGAAGTGGATCGTCCCGCGGATGCGTTTGGTGCTTCGTTGTCCGGGGACTTTGACTTTGGATTATGAGCGGTGGATTAGTTGTCCTTTTATCTGTTTTCGGCCGAATGCGGCCTTTTGAATTTGGATTTTGTTTAGGCCTAGATGGCCGTATTTTGTATTTCCCGGGACTGGCCGTTGGTGGCTTTGAATCCCTTGCCGCTTTACGCGGTTTATTTATATGATGAATGTTTTGTTTCGAGTTTTTCCTGAGTAAGGTCGAAGTAAATACGAGTTGTCGTCTCGTATTTAGTTCTAATTAGACGTTCAATATGTTGGTTCGTTTGCGATTTTCGTAAGAATTACTTATCTTTACGATTTTTGAGAACATTGAGATATGAACGGAGAGACATGGTTTAGGATCTCGTATCTTTTAGATATCATGCCTTGAGATGTTTGAGACCAGAGCGTTGGGTTTAGGGCAAGACCTAGGTTTACTTTCGGTTAAGGTTTGTGCGGTGACTAGCCGGGTATCATTTTTCCTGTTGCGATTTCTTCCTGATTCACACCGATTTAAAGTCCGCGATATGTTCTCGGCTTATATGACTTGTATGGTACGAATCGAGCATCTTCTCAGAATCAACTGGAAGTGCTAAACCAAAATTTCGGATTTTTGTTGTAGCGCGCTTTTGTCCTTGTGCTGGACGTTTTTAAAGATCAAAAGAGTGATCGAATTGCGTTTGTTGAAGACGGCTGGCGTGTTCGTCGGGGCCAATCGACGAACGGGGTGTAAAGTTTTTATGGTCGCGTTTGGACAATTTGTTAGTATTATCCTTGAATTTTAACTTTTGCGACGTCTCGCAGTTATTTCAAGGATTATACGTGTGTATTTGTGTGTTTGAAAGATGATAATCTTTTTACGATTTTTGGGCCGATTGAGGCCGTAGACAAGCGTAAACCGATGTCTTAATGTTTCCAGGCGTGTCCTGAAAGTTTCTTTTGAGTTTTAGTGAAGCGTAAGTGTTTTTGATAAAAAGGACAATGTATATTGTAAAAGTTTTTGAAGTTTCTAAAAACTCGATTACAATAATGGCGATTGTGGGAGTATACGAGTATACGCACCCACTCCCCCCCCCCCCTTTTTAGAGAGGGGGATAGCTGAACTCGTCTTTTTTGACGAACTGCCTACGTACCCCTTTCGAGGATCAAGCCATCTCGTAGTTCTGTTTCATGCCGCGAGTGTTCTTACTCGGCGGTAGATATTGCGATGTCCGCCTTGACCGTGTCGATCGTGGCTGGGTCAATGCTATTTTCTGGATGATCCGGTTGAGTTGTCGCGTGGGCTTCGGACTTGTGTCGAGCTTCGACGTCCGATGCGTTGGCGTCGATAGACGATTTTAATTCATCTTTTCCCGGGGCGCTTTTGGCCGAAGATCGGTCTATCTTCGTGCGCTTGCCGTTTACAGCTGCAGAAGTCGTGATTTGTCTTAACTTGTGTTCTGCGAGGAAGCATAGCCGCGGCTGTTTTTGGCATCCCCAGATGGCCGCGACTCCGCTCGGCGTTGGGAACTTGAGACCCAGGTGGTAGGTTGATGGAACTGCCTGCATGGCGTTGAGCCATGGGGTTCCCATGATCACGTTGTAGATAGCGGGATGATCGACTACCGCGAACTCGACGATTTTCGTGATCTCCTTGGCCATGACTGGCAATTGGATTGATCCGAGAGTCATCGATACTTCGCCTGAAAAACCCGTGAGCGGTTTTGGCGTCGGAATTACATCTCCGAGTTTGATGCTCATCCGCTTGAGAGTGTCGCGGAAGATTACGTTGACCGTACTTCCCGTGTCGACGAGTACCCTTCCGACTTCTAAATCTCGTATGACGAGATCTATGACGAGCGGGTCGCAGTGAGGTTGGTCGATACCGCCGGCTTCTTCCTCTGTGAAGGTGATCGAGCAACTTTGGCCGTCTCGAGGAGGAGACCATGTAGGCCAATTTGCACTTGACTCTGCCTTCCGTTGGTAAGCCTTGATGGCCGACACGGTATCGCCGCAGTATTGGGATCCTCCGATGATCATATTGACTCTGCGACGATTGTTATCGTTTCCTTTGTCATCCGGCCTCCTACCGCGTTTATCCCCAGGTTGGTTTCGCTGAGGGGATTTTTCAGCGGGCGGATTTCTATCCGTCTTTGGAGGCCGATCAGAATCGAGGATGAGATCCTTGACGCTAGTTACTTCCGAAAGCTCTCCAGCGAGTAGCTTCGCGGCCAGTCTTGCTCCCAAGACTTTGCAGTTGGTCGTGGAGTGTCCTCGGGATTGGTGGAACTCGCAGAAGGTGTTTTCGTCATACCCTTGATTGCGAGTCCATGTGTTACCCGTGGTCCGGCCTTGATCCGAATTGATCGCATAGTTATGTGCTCCTTGGAGATCTTCCCCCTCGTGATGGACGTACTTGTCGTTACGAGAGTTCTTCTTTTTCCCTTTCGGATCCACGTCTTTCGAGGACGGTTTTGCCGTCTTATGTTTTTGCGATAAGACTTTAGTTTCTTCCTCGACTATGATGTAGTCCGTTGCTTTGTGGAGGGCGTCCTGGATCGTTCGCGGTTTGTCGAGAGTTATCCACTTTCTGAATTTCGACTTGTACCAGAGCGTCGTTCTCAGCGCGTCGATGGCCACTTTGTCGCTTATCCCGCTGACCCTGGACATTATCAGCTTGAACCGACTGATAAACTCGCTGAGGGGTTCGTCCTCCCTCTGGGAGAGACTCCAGAGGTCAACATCGGAAGTTTCTCTGTCTATGAATACAGAGTACTGTTTGAGAAATTCCGATGCGAGCTGTCGGAAACTCCCGATGGTGTTGCGACGAAGGCGTGCGAACCATTCGAGCGCTGCTCCTTCAAGATTTTCGACGAACAGGCGGTAATAGCCGGCATCCTTTTCGCCGTCCTTCAGTCTTGCTCTTCCCATCGCGATGTGGAAAGCCTGGAGGTGCGCTTTTGGATCGGCCGTACCATCGTACTTTGGTACTTTGATTTTTCCTGGATCGGACACCCTCATATCCGAAATGCGACTGGTAAAGGGGGTCTTTCGAGCTCCTTCCAGCAGTCGATCGATCTCGGGGGCAGCACTAGTAGCATGATGGATTTGAGACTTTACGGCTCTCACTTCTGCCGCAGTCATGGTGATGTAGTCGCGAAGATCGCGGATATCCGATGTCTCGTCAGTAGATTTCTGAGCTTGTCGGTGTTTACTGCGAGTGAGCTCGGTTTGCCTTTCGGCCAGCTCCTCTTGTTCGTTCCAATAGGCGACTTCTTCTTCTTCCGTCATTGGTTTTTCAAACGGGGAGCCTTCCCGAGGGGATCGGCTTCTGGTCCTTCTTGGATGTCTGTCGACATCCTCGTCGTGTCGTTGGAGCATCGCTAGGATCCAGGTCAATGTGTTCGGCTTCGTTATCCTCCGAGTCCTTTGCAGGGGGCGGAAGATTTTCAAAGTTCCCCTTTTCGATGGAGATTTCTCGCTAGGTTTTGACCGAAGGTCGTTCCCGTGCGACTCCTGCTCTATCGAGTGGGGGTGGCGAAGTCGAGCCTCTGTTGGGGTCAAAAACGGTTACGACAAATTTAACATCCAAAACATCCGAGGAAGAAAGTGAGAATTTCTCCGAGAGTACTTTTCGAAAAATAGACTCTTTCTTACGAAACGCTTTACGGAAGAAAGAATCGAGATGCCCGACGAAGGCTCGAAACAGGTCGCTACGTAGCGAC